>NC_057810.1:559098068-559142500 GCF_018294505.1 Triticum aestivum | reverse complement strand
GCGTGGTGATCGCGGCGGCTCGGCTGGGCGACGGTGGTCGTCGTGGTGTGCGCGGCGTGGCTGCTCGGCTGGACTGCGTGTGGTGTTCGGCGGGGGACCTGGATCTGGCAGGTCTGCGGTGGGCTGGCGGCACGGGCGGGGATTCTACCGGCGGCTGGCGGTGCCCGTTGGCGATTGCTGGAGCAGGAAGGCTTTGTTGGGGAACGTAGTAATTTCAAAAAAATTCCTACGCACACGCAAGATCATGGTGATGACATAGCAACGAGAGGGGAGAGTGTTGTCCACATACCCTCGTAGACCGTAAGCGGAAGCGTTATGACAACGCGGTTGATGTAGTCGTACGTCTTCACGATCCGACCGATCCAAGTACCGAACGTACGGCACCTCCGAGTTCAGCACACGTTCAGCTCGATGACGATCCCCGGGCTCCGATCCAGCAAAGCTTCGGGGATGAGTTCCGTCAGCACGACGGCGTGGTGACGATGATGATGTACTACCGGCGCAGGGCTTGGCCTAAACTCCGCGACGATATGACCGAGGTGGAATATGGTGGAGGGGGGCACCGCACACGGCTAAGGAACGATCACGAAGATCAACTTGTGTGTCATGGGGTGCCCCCCTGCCCCCGTATATAAAGAAGCAAGGGAGGGGGAGGCCGGCCCTAGGAGGAGGGCGCGCCAAGGGGAGTCCTGGGACTCCTTCTTTCCTATCCAACTAGGAGAAGGGGGGAAAGGAGGGAAGTGGAGAAGGAAGGGAGAGAGGGGCCGCGCCCCAAAACCCTTGTCCAATTCGGACTGGGCTTGGGAGGGGCGTGCGCCACCTTCTGGCTCCTTCCCACTAAAGCCCATTAAGGCCCAATACTCTTCCCCGTATTCCTGTAACTCCCCGGTACTCCCGAAAATACCCGAATCACTCGGAACCTTTTTGAACTCCGAATATAGTCGTCCAATATATCGATCTTTACGTCTCAACCATTTAGAGACTCCTCATCATGTCCCTGATCTCATCCGGGACTCCGAACTCCTTCGGTACATCAAAAGTCATAAACTCATAATATAACTGTCATCGAAACCTTAAGCGTGCGGACCCTACGGGTTTGAGAACTATGTAGACATGACCTAGAACTATTCTCGGTCAATAACCAATAGCGGAACCTAGATGCCCATATTCGCTCCTACATATTCTACGAAGATCTTTATCGGTCAAACCGCATAACAACATATGTTGTTCCCTTTGTCATCGGTATGTTACTTGCCCGAGATTCGATCGTCGGTATCCAATACCTAGTTCAATCTCGTTACCGGCAAGTCTCTTTACTCGTTACGTAATGCATCATTCCGTAACTAACTCATTAGCTACATTGCTTGCAAGGCTTATAGTGATGTGCATTACCCAGAGGGCCCAGAGATACCTCTCCGACAATCGGAGTGACAAAACCTAATCTCGAAATACGCCAACCCAACATGTACCTTTGGAGACACCTGTAGTACTCCTTTATAATCACCCAGTTACGTTGTGACGTTTGGTAGCACCCAAAGTGTTCCTCCGGTAAACGGGAGTTGCATAATCTCATAGTTACAGGAACATGTATAAGTCATGAAGAAAGCAATAGCAACATACTAAACGATCAAGTGCTAGGCTAACGGAATGGGTCATGTCAATCACATCATTCTCCTAATGATGTGATCCCGTTAATCAAATGACAACACATGTCTATGGTTAGGAAACATAACCATCTTTGATTAACAAGCTAGTCAAGTAGAGGCATACTAGTGACACTATGTTTGTCTATGTATTCACACATGTATTATGTTTCCGGTTAATACAATTCTAGCATGAATAATAAACATTTATCATGAAATAAGGAAATAAATAATAACTTTATTATTGCCTCTAGGGCATATTTCCTTCAGTCTCCCACTTGCACTAGAGTCAATAATCTAGTTCACATCGCCATGTGATTTAACATCAATATTCATATCTGTATATGATTAACACCCATTGTTCACATCGTTATGTGACCAACACCCAAAGGGTTTACTAGAGTCAATAATCTAGTTCACATTACTATGTGATTAATACCCAAAGAGTACTAAGGTGTGATCATGTTTTGCTTGTAAGAGAAACTTAGTCAACGGGTCTGTCACATTCAGAGCCGTATGTACTTTGCAAATATTCTATGTCTACAATGCTCTGCGCGGAGCTACTCTAGCTAATTGCTCCCACTTTCAATATGTATCCAGATTGAGACTTAGAGTCATCTGGATCGGTGTGAAAGCTTGCACCGATGTAACTCTTTACGACGGGCTCTTTTATCACCTCCATAATCGAGAAATATTTCCTTAGTCCTCACTAAGGATATTCTTGACCAATGTCCAGTGATCTACTCCTAGATCACTATTGTACTCCCTTGCCAAATTCAGAGCAAGGTATACAATAGGTCTGGTATATAGCATACTTTATAGAACCTATGACTGAGGCATAGGGAATGACTTTCATTCTCTTTTCTATTTTCTGCTGTGGTCGGGATTTGAGTCTTACTCAATTTCACACCTTTGCAACACAGGCAAGAACTCTTTCTTTGACCGTTCCATCTTGAACTATTTCAAAATCTTGCCAATGTATGTACTCGTTGAAAATCTTATCAAGCGTCTTGATCTATCTCAATAGATCTTGATGCTCAATATGTAAGTAGCTTTACTAAGGTCTTTCTTTTAAAGAACTCCTTTCAAATACTCCTTTATGCTTTCCAGAAAAATTCTACATCATTTCTGATCAACAATATGTTACTCACATATATTTATCAGAAAGGCGTAGTGCTCCCACTCACTTTATTGTAAATACAGGCTTCACCGCAAGTCTGTATAAAACTATATGCTTTGATCAACTTATCAAAGCGTATATTCCAACACTGAGATGATTGCACCAGTCCATAGATGGATTGCTGGAGCTTGCACACTTTGTTAGCATCTTTAGGATTGACAAAACCTTCTGATTGCATCATATACAACTATTCTTTAATAAATCCATTAAGGAATGCAGTTTTGACATCCATTTGCCAGATTTCATAAAATGTGGCAATTGCTAACATGATTCGGATAGACTTAAGCATCGATACGAGTGAGAAAATCTCATCGTATTCAACCCCTTGAACTTGTTGAAAACCTTTCGCAACAAGTCGAGCTTAGTGGATAGTAACACTACTATCAGTGTCTGTCTTCCTCTTGAAGATCCATTTAATATGGCTTGCTGATCATTGAGCAGGTCAATCAAAGTCCATACTTTGTTCTCATACATGGATCATATCTCAGATTTTATGGCCTCAAGCCATTTCGCGGAATCTGGGCTCATCATCGCTTCCTCATAGTTCGTAGGTTCATCATGGTCTAGTAACATGACTTCCAGAACAATATTACCGTACTACTCTGGTGCGGACTGTACTTTGGAAGACCTAAGAGGTTTTGTAGTAACTTGATCTGAAGTTTCATGATCATCATGATTAGCTTCCTCACTAATTGGTGTAGGAATCACTGGAACTGATTTCCGTGATGAACTACTTTCCAATTCGGGAGAAGGTACAAATTACCTTATCAAGCTCTACTTTCTTCCCACTCACTTCTTTCGAGAGTAACTCCTTCTCTAGAAAGGATCCATTCTTAGCAACGAATGTTTTGCCTTCGGATCTGTGATAGAAGGTGTACCCAAAAGTTTTCTTTGGGTATTCTATGAAGACGCACTTCTCCGATTTGGGTTCGAGCTTATCAAGTTGAAAACCTTTTTCATATAAGCATCGCAACTCCAAACTTTAAGAAACGACAGCTTAGGTTTACTGCTAAACCATAGTTCATACGGTGTCGTCTCAACGGATTTAGATGGTGCCCTATTAAACGTGAATGCAACTGTCTCTAATGCATAACCCCAAAACAATAGTGATAAACTGATAAGAGATATCATAGATCGCACCATACCTAGTAAAGTACGATTATGATGTTCGGACACACCATTACATTGTGGTGTTCCAGGTGGCGTGAGTTTGCGAAACTATTCCACATTGTTTTAATTGAAGACCAAACTCGTAACTCAAATATTCATCTCCACGATCAGATCGCAGAAACTTTATTTTCTTGTTACGATGATTTTCCACTTCACTCTGAAATTCTTTGAACCTTTCAACTATTTCAGACTTATGTTTCATCAAGTAGATATACCCATATCTGCTCAAATCATCTGTGAAGGTCAGAAAATAACGATACCCGCCGTGAGCCTCAACATTCATTGGACCACAAACATCAGTATGTATGATTTCCAACAAATCAGTTGCCCGCTCCATAGTTCCGGAGAACGGCGTTTTAGTCATCTTGCCCATGAGGCACGGTTCGCAAGTACCAAGTGATTCATAATCAAGTGATTCCAAAATCCCATCAGCATGGAGTTTCTTCATGCGCTTTACACCAATATGACCTAAACGGCAGTGCCACAAATAAGTTGCACTATCATTATTAACTTTGCATCTTTGGGTTTCAATATTATGAATATGTGTATCACTATGATCGAGATCCAATGAACCATTTTCATTGGGTGTGTAACCATATAAGGTTTTATTCATGTAAACAGAACAACAATTTATTCTCTTACTAAAATGAATAACCGTATTGCAATAAACACGATCAAATCATATTCATGCTCAACGCAAACACCAAATAACATTTATTTAGGTTCAACACTAATCCCGAAAGTATAGGGAGTGTGCGATGATGATCATATCAATCTTGAAACTACTTTCAACACACATCGTCACTTCACCCTTAACTAGTTTCTGTTTATTCTACAACTCCCGTTTCGAGTTACTACTCTTAGCAACTGAACCAGTACCAAATACCAAGGGGTTGCTATAAATACTAGTAAAGTACACATCAATAACATGTATATCAAATATACCTTTGTTCACTTTGCCATCCTTCTTATCCGCCAAATACTCGGGGTAGTTCTGCTTCCAGTGACCAGTCCCTATGCAGTAGAAGCACTTAGTCTCAGGCTTAGGACCAGACTTGGGTTTCTTCACTTGAGCAGCAACTTGCTTGCCGTTCTTCTTGAAGTTCCCCTTCTTTTCCCTTTGCCTTTTTCTTGAAACTAGTGATCTTGTTAATCATCAACACTTGATGCTCTTTCTTGATTTCTACCTTCGTTGATTTCAACATCACGAAGAGCTCGGGAATCGTTTTCGTCATCCCTTGCATACTATAGTTCATCTCGAAGTTCTAGTAACTTAGTGATGGTGACTAGAGAATTCTGTCAATCACTATCTTATCTGGAAGATTAACTCCCACTTGATTCAAGCGATTGAAGTATCCAGACAATCTGAACACATGCTCACTAGTTGAGCGATTCTCCTCCATCTTTTAGCTATAGAACTTGTTGGAGACTTCATATCTCTCAACTCGGGTATTTGCTTGAAATATTAACTTCAATTCCTGGAACATCTCATATGGTCCATGATGCTCAAAACATCTTTGAAGTCCCGATTCTAAGCCATAAAGCATGGTGCACAAAACTATCAAGTAGTCATCATATTGAGCTAGCCAAACGTTCATAACGTCTGCATCTGCTCCTGAAATAGGTCTGTCACCTAGCGGTGCATTAAGGACATAATTCTTCTGTGCAACAATGAGGATAAACCTCAGATCGCGGATCCAATCCGCATCATTGCTACTAACATTTTTCAACACAATTTTCTCTAGGAACATATCAAAATAAACATATGAAAGCAACAACGCGAGCTATTGATCTACAACATAATTTGCAAAATACTACCAGGACTAAGTTCATGATAAATTTAAGTTCAATTAATCATATTACTAAAGAACTCCCACTTAGATAGACATCCCTCTAGTCATCTAAGTGATCACGTGATCCAAATCAACTAAACCATAACCGATCATCACGTGAGATGGAGTAGTTTTCAATGGTGAACATCACTATGTTGATCATATCTACTATATGATTCACGCTCGACCTTTCGGTCTCCGTGCTCCGAGGCCATATCTGTATATGCTAGGCTCGTCAAGTTTAACCTAAGTATTCCGTGTATGCAACTGTTTTGCACCCGTTGTATTTGAACGTAGAGCCTATCACACCCGATCATCACGTGGTGTCTCAGCACGAAGAACTTTAGCAACGTTGCATACTCAGGGAGAACACTTCTTGATAATTAGTGAGAGATCATCTTAAAATGCTACCGTCAAACTAAAGCAAAATAAGATGTATAAAAGATAAACATCATATGCAATAAAAAATATGTGACATGATATGGCCATCATCATCTTGTGCCTTTGATCTTCATCTCCAAAGCATCGTCATGATCTCCATCGTCACCGGCATGACACCATGATCTCCATCATCTTGATCTATATCAATGTGTCATCACATGGTTGTCTCGCAAACTATTGCTCTTGCAACTATTGCTATCGCATAGAGATAAAGTAAAGCAATTATTTGGCGCTTGCATCTTATGCAATAAAGAGACAATCATAAGGCTTCTGCCAGTTGCCGATAACTTCAACAAAACATGATCATCTCATACAACAATTTATATCTCATCATGTCATGACCATATCACATCACAACATTGTTGGGGAACGTAGCAGAAATTCAAAATTTTCCTACGTGTCACCAAGATCTATCTATGGAGGGACCAGCAACGAGGGGAAGGAGAGTGCATCTACATACCCTTGTAGATCGCAAAGCGGAAGCGTTCAAGAGAACGGGGTTGATGGAGTCGTACTCGTCGTGATCCAAATCACCGATGACCAAATGCCGAACGCACGGCACCTCCGCGTTCAACACACGTACAGCCCGATGACGTCTCCCATGCCTTGATCCAGCAAGGAGAGAGGGAGAGGTTGAGGAAGACTCCATCCAGCAGCAGCACAACGGCGTGGTGGTGGTGGAGGAGCGTGGTAATCCTGCAGGGCTTCGCCAAGCACCACGGGAGAGGAGAAGGACTTGGGAGAAGGGGAGGGCTGCACCAGAAAATTGGTATGGCTGCCCTCCCACCCCCCACATATATATAGGGGCAAGGGAGAGGGGGGAGGCGCAGCCTTGGCCCTTCCTTCAAGGAAGGGTGCGGCTAGGAGGAGTCCCTCCTCCCCAAGGCACCTCGGAGGTGCCTTCCCCCTTTAGGACTCTTCCTTTCCTTATCCTTTGGCACATGGGCCTCTTGGGGCTGGTGCCCTTGGCCCATATAGGCCAAGGTGCACACCCCTACAGCCCATGTGGCCCCACCCGGTGGACCCCCGGGACCCTTCCGGTGGTCCCGGTACAATACCGGTGACCCCGAAACTTGTCCGGTGACCAAAACAGGACTTCCCATATATAAATCTTTACCTCCGGACCATTCCGGAACTCCTCGTGACGTCCGGGATCTCATCCGGGACTCCGAACAACATTCGGTAACCACATACAAACTTCCTTTGTAACCCTAGCGTCATCGAACCTTAAGTGTGTAGACCCTACGGGTTCGGGAGACATGCAGACATGACCGAGATGACTCTCCGGTCAATAACCAACAGCGGGATCTGGATACCCATGTTGGCTCCCACATGTTCCACGATGATCTCATCGGATGAACCACGATGTCAAGGACTTAATCAATCCCGTATACAATTCCCTTTGTCTAGCGGTATTGTACTTGCCCGAGATTCGATCGTCGGTATCCCTATACCTTGTTCAATCTTGTTACCGGCAAGTCTCTTTACTCATTCCGTAACACATCATCCCATGATCAACTCCTTGATCACATTGTGCACATTATGATGATGTCCTACCGAGTGGGCCCAGAGATACCTCTCCGTTTACACGGAGTGACAAATCCCAGTCTCGATTCGTGCCAACCCAACAGACACTTTCGGAGATACCCGTAGTGTACCTTTATAGCCACCCAGTTACGTTGTGACGTTTGGCACACCCAAAGCACTCCTACGGTATCCGGAAGTTGCACAATCTCATGGTCTAAGGAAATGATACTTGACATTAGAAAAGCTTTAGCATACGAACTACACGATCTAGTGCTATGCTTAGGATTGGGTCTTGTCCATCACATCATTCTCCTAATGATGTGATCCCGTTATCAATGACATCCAATGTCCATGGTCAGGAAACCGTAACCATCTATTGATCAACGAGCTAGTCAACTAGAGGCTTACTAGGGACATGGTGTTGTCTATGTATCCACACATGTATCTGAGTTTCCTATCAATACAATTATAGCATGGATAATAAACGATTATCATGAACAAGGAAATATAATAATAACTAATTTATTATTGCCTCTAGGGCATATTTCCAACAGTCTCCCACTTGCACTAGAGTCAATAATCCAGTTCACATCGATATGTGATTAACACTCAAGGTCACATCCCCATGTGACTAACACCCAAAGAGGTCTGGGTTTGATCATGTTATGCCTGTGAGAGAGGTTATAGTCAACGGGTCTGAACCTTTCAGATCCGTGTGTGCTTTACAAATCTCTATGTCATCTCCTAGATGCAGCTACCACGCTCTATTTGGAGCCATTTCAAATAACTGTTCTACTTGGAGTTATTCTAAATTGTTGCTCCATTATACGTATCCGGTATCTCTACTCAGAGCTATCCGGATAGGTGTTAAGCTTGCATCGTCGTAACCCTTTACGTCGAACTCTTTATCACCTCCATAACCGAGAAAATTCCTTAGTCCACTAGTTACTAAGGATAACTTTGACCGTTGTACTGTGATCCATTCTTGGATCACTCTTGTACCCCTTGACTGACTCATGGCAAGGCACACTTCAGGTGCGGTACACAGCATAGCATACTGTAGAGCATATGTCTTAAGCATAGGGGACGACCTTCGTCCTTTCTCTCTATTCTGCCGTGGTCGAGCTTTAAGTCTTAACTTCATACCTTATAACTCAGGCAAGAACTCCTTCTTTGACTGATCCATCTTGAACACCTTCAAGATCATGTCAAGGAATGTGCTCATTTGAAAGTACCATTAAGCATTTTGATCTATCCTTATAGATCTTGATGCTCAATGTTCAAGTAGCTTAATCCAGGCTTTCCATTGAAAAACACTTTCCAAATAACCCTATATGCTTTCCAGAAATTCTACGTCATTTCTGATCCATAATATGTCAACAACATATACTTATCAGAAATTCTATAGTGCTCCCACTCACTTCTTTGGAAATACAAGTTTCTCATAAACTTTGTATAAACCCAAAATCTTTGATCATCTCATCAAAGCGTACATTCCAACTCCGAGATGCTTACTCCAGTCCTTAGAAGGATTGCTGGAGCTTTGCATACTTATTAGCATCTTTCAGGATTGACAAAACCTTCCGGTTGTATCACATACAACCTTTCCTCAAGAAAATCATCGAGGAAACAATGTTTTGACATTCTATCTGCAAGATTTCATAAATAATGCAGTAATCGCTAATATAATTCCAACAGACTCTTAGCATCGCTACGAGTGAGAAAGTCTCATCGCAGTCAACTCCTTGAACTTGTCGAGAAACTTCTTAACGACAAGTCGAGCTTTCTTAATGGTGACATTTACCATCATTGTCCGTCTTCCTTTTAAAATCCATCTGCACTCAACAGCCTTACGACCATGGAGCTATTCTGCCAAAGTCTACACTTTGTTTTCATACATGGATCCTCTCTCGGATTTTATGGCCTCGAGCCATTTATCGGAATCCGGGCCCACCATTGCTTCTTCATAGCTTGTAGGTACATTGTTGTCTAGCAACATGACTTCCAAGACAGGATCACGTACCACTCTGAAGTAGTACGCATCCTTGTCATCCCACGAGGTTTGGTAGTGACTTGATCTGAAGTTTCATGATCACTATCATAAGCTTCCACTTCAATTGGTGTAGGTGCCACAGAAACAACTCTTTGTGCCCTACTATACACCAGTTGAAGTGACGGTTCAATAACCTCATCAAGTCTCCACCATCCTCCCACTCAATTCTTTCGAGAGAAACTTTTCCTCGAGAAAGGACCCGATTCTAGAAACAATTCCTTATTGCTTTCGAATCTGTGACAGGAGGTATACCCAACTGTTTTGGGTGTCCTATGAAGATGCATTTATCCGCTTTGGGTTCGAGCTTATCAGCCTGAAACTTTTTCACATAAGCGCCGCAGCCCCAAACTTTTAAGAAATGACAGCTTAGGTTTCTCTAAACCATAGTTCATACGGTGTCATCTCATCGGAATTACGTGGTGCCCTATTTAAAGTGAATGTGGTTGTCTCTAATGCCTAACCCATAAACTATCGTGGTAATTCGATAAGAGACATCATGGTATGCATCATATCCAATAGGGTGCAGTTATGATGTTCGGACACACCATCACACTATGGTGTTCCAGGCTGTATTAGTTGTGAAACAATTTCCACAATGTCTTAATTCTGTGCCAAACTCGTAATTCAGATATTCATCTCTATGATCATATCATAGATATTTTATCCTCTTCTCACGACGATCTTTCAACTTCACCCTGAAATTACTTGAACCTTTCAATAATTCGGACTCGTGATTCATCAAGTAAATATACTCAACATCTACTCAAATCATCTGTGAAGTAAGAACATAACGATATCCACTACACGCCTCAGCACTCATTGGACTGCACACATCAAAATGTATTACTTCCAACAAGTTGCTTTCTAGTTCCATTTTACTGAAACCGAGGCTTTCAGTCATCTTGCCCATGTGGTATGATTTGCATGTCTCAAGTGATTCAAAATCAAGTGAGTCAAAACGGTCCATTTGCATGGAGTTTCTTCATGCATATATACCAATATACATGGTTCGCATGTCTCAAACTTTCAAAAATGAGTGAGTCCAAAGATCCATCAACATGGAGCTTCTTCATGCGTTTTATACCGATATGACTTACGTGGCAGTGCCACAAGTAGGTGGTACTATCATTACTATCTTATATCTTTTGGCATGAACATGTGTATTACTACGATCGAGATTCAATAAACCATTCATTTCAGGTGTAAGACCATTGAAGGTATTATTCAAATAAACAGAGTAACCATTATTCTCTTTAAATGAATAACCGTATTGCGATAGACATAACCCAATCATGTCTATGCTCAACGTAAACACCAATCTCGATGGTAGAGGGAGCGTGCGATGCTTGATCATATCAACATCGGAAACACTTCCAACACATATCGTCAGCTCACCTTTAGCTAGTCTCCGTTTATTCCGTAGCTTTTATTTCGAGTTACTAACACTTAGCAACCGAACCGGTATCTAATACCCTGGTGCTACTAGGAGTACTAATAAAGTACACATCAACACAATGTATATCCAATATACTTCTATCGACCTTGCCAGCCTTCTCATCTACCAAGTATCTAGGGTAATTCTGCTCCAGTGGCTGTTCCCCTTATTAAGAAGCACTCGGTCTCGGGTTTGGGTTCAACCTTGGGTTTCTCCACTAGAGCAGCAACTGATTTGTTGTTCCATGAAGTATCCCTTTCTTGCCCTTGCCCTTCTTGAAACTAGTGGTTTTACTAACCATCAACGATTGATGCTCCCTTTTGATTTCTACTTTTCGCGGTGTCAAACATCGCGAATATCTCAAGGATCATCATATATGTCCCTGATATATTATAGTTCATCACGAAGCTCTAGCAGCTTGGTGGCAATGACTTTGGAGAAACATCACTATCTCATCTAGAAGATAAACTCCCACTCGATTCAAATGATTGTTGTACTCAGACAATCTGAGCACAGGCTCAACAATTGAGCTTTTCTCCTTAGTTTGCAGGCTAAGAAAATCGTCGGAGGTCTTATACCTCTTGACGTGGGCACGAGCCTGAAATCCCAATTTCGGCCCTCAAAACATCTCATATATTTCGCGACGTTTCAAAAACGTCTTCGGTGCCTCAATTCTAAACCGTTTAACTGAACTATCACGTAGTTATCAAAATGTGTATGTCAGATGTTCGCAACATCCACAGAAAATGTTCGAGGTTCAGCACACTGAGTGGTACATTAAGGACATAAGCCTTCTATGAAGCAATGAGGACAATCCTCAGTTTACGGACCTAGTCCGCATAATTGCTACTATTAACTTTCAACTAAATTTTTCTCTAGGAACATATCTAAACAGTAGAACTGAAGCGCGAGCTACGACATAATTTGCGAAGACCTTTTGACTATGTTCAAGATAATTAAGTTCATCTTATGAACTCCCACTCAGATAGACATCCCTCTAGTCATCTAAGTGATTACATGATCCGAGTCAACTAGGTCGTGTCCGATCATCACGTGAGACGGACTAGTCAACGTCGGTGAACATCTTCATGTTGATCGTATCTACTATACGACTCATGCTTGACCTTTCGGTCTTCTGTGTTCCGAGGCCATGTCTATGCACATGCTAGGCTCGTCAAGTTAACCCTAAGTGTTTTGCATGTGTAAAACTGTCTTACACCCGTTGTATGTGAACGTAAGGATCTATCACACCCGATCATCACGTGGTGCTTCGAAACGACGAACTTTAGCAACGGTGCACAGTTAGGGGAGAACACATTCTTGAAATTGTAATGAGGGATCATCTTATTTACTACCGTCGTTCTAAGCAAATAAGATGTATAAACATGATAAACATCACATGCAATCAAATAATAGTGACATGATATGGCCAATATCATATAGCTCCTTTGATCTCCATCTTGGGGCTCCATGATCATCTTGTCACCGGCATGACACCATGATCTCCATCATCATGATCTCCATCATCGTGTCTTCTTGAAGTTGTCTCGTCATCTATTACTTCTACTTCTACAGCTAACGGTTAGCAATAACGTAAAGTAATTACATGACGTTTATGTTGACACGCAGGTCATAAATAAATTAAGACAACTCCTATGGCTCCTGCCGGTTGTCATACTCATCGACATGCAAGTCGTGATTCCTATTACAAGAACATGATCAATCTCATACATCACATATATCATTCATCACATCCTTTTGGCCATATCACATCACATAGCATACCCTGCAAAAACAAGTTAGACGTCCTCTAATTGTTGTTTGCATGTTTTACGTGGCTGCTATGGGTTTCTAGCAAGAACGTTTCTTACCTACGCAAAAACCACAACGTGATATGCCAATTGCTATTTACCCTTCATAAGGACCCTTTTCATCGAATCCGATCCGACTAAAGTGGGAGAGACAGACACCCGCTAGCCACCTTTATGCAACTAGTGCATGTCAGTCGGTGGAACCAGTCTCACGTAAGAGTACGTGTAAGGTCGGTCCGGGCCGCTTCATCCCACAATGCCACCGAATCAAGATTGGACTAGTAACGGTAAGCATATTGAACAAAATCAACGCCCACAACTACTTTGTGTTCTACTCGTGCATAGAAACTACGCATAGACCTAGCTCATGATGCCACTGTTGGGGAACGTAGCAGAAATTCAAAATTTTCCTATGTGTCACCAAGATCTATCTATGGAGGGACCAACAACGAGGGGAAGGAGAGTGCATCTACATACCCTTGTAGATCGCAAAGCGGAAGCGTTCAAGAGAACGGGGTTGATGGAGTCGTACTCGTCGTGATCCAAATCACCGATGACCAAATGCCGAACGCACGGCACCTCCGCGTTCAACACACGTACAGCCCGGTGATGTCTCCCATGCCTTGATCCAGCAAGGAGAGAGGGAGAGGTTGAGGAAGACTCCATCCAGCAGCAGCACAACGGTGTGGTGGTGGTGGAGGAGCGTGGTAATCCTGCAGGGCTTCGCCAAGCACCACAGGAGAGGAGAGGACTTGGGAGAAGGGGAGGGCTGCACCAGAACATTGGTATGGCTGCCCTCCCACCCCCACATATATATAGGGGCAAGGGAGAGGGGGGGAGGCGCAGCCTTGGCCCTTCCTCCAAGGAAGGGTGCGGCTAGGAGGAGTCCCTCCTCCCCAAGGCACCTCGGAGGTGCCTTCCCCCTTTAGGACTCTTCCTTTCCTTATCCTTTTGCGCATGGGCCTCTTGGGGCTGGTGCCCTTGGCCCATATAGGCCAAGGTGCACACCCCTACAGCCCATGTGGCCCCCCGGGGCAGGTGGCCCCACCCGGTGGACCCCCGGGACCCTTCCGGTGGTCCCGGTACAATACCGGTGACCCCAAAACTTGTCCGGTGACCAAAACAGGACTTCCCATATATAAATCTTTACCTCCGGACCATTCCGGAACTCCTCGTGACGTCCGGGATCTCATCCGGGACTCCGAACAACATTCGGTAACCACATACAAACTTCCTTTGTAACCCTAGCATCATCGAACCTTAAGTGTGTAGACCCTACGGGTTCGGGAGACATGCAGACATGACTGAGATGACTCTCCGGTCAATAACCAACAGCGGGATCTGGATACCCATGTTGGCTCCCACATGTTCCACGATGATCTCATCGGATGAACCACGATGTCAAGGACTTAATCAATCCCGTATACAATTCCCTTTGTTTAGCGGTATTGTACTTGTCCGAGATTCGATCGTCGGTATCCCTATACCTTGTTCAATCTTGTTACTGGCAAGTCTCTTTACTCGTTCCGTAACACATCATCCCGTGATCAACTCCTTGATCACATTGTGCACATTATGATGATGTCCTACCGAGTGGGCCCAGAGATACCTCTCCGTTTACACGGAGTGACAAATCCCAGTCTCGATTCGTGCCAACCCAACAGACACTTTTGGAGATACCCGTAGTGTACCTTTATAGCCACCCAGTTACGTTGTGACGTTTGGCACACCCAAAGCACTCCTACGGTATCCGGAAGTTGCACAATCTCATGGTCTAAGGAAATGATACTTGACATTAGAAAAGCTTTAGCATACGAACTACACGATCCAGTGCTATGCTTAGGATTGGGTCTTGTCCATCACATCATTCTCCTAATGATGTGATCCCGTTATCAATGACATCCAATGCCCATGGTCAGGAAACCATAACCATCTATTGATCAACGAGCTAGTCAACTAGAGGCTTACTAGGGACATGGTGTTGTCTATGTATCCACACATGTATCTGAGTTTCCTATCAATACAATTATAGCATGGATAATAAATGATTATCATGAACAAGGAAATATAATAATAACTAATTTATTATTGCCCCAAAACCCTTGTCCAATTCGGACTGGGCTTGGGAGGGGCGCGCGCCACCTCCTGGCTCCTTCCCACTAAAGCCCATTAAGGCCCAATACTCTTCCCCGTATTCCCATAACTCCCCCGTACTCCCGAAAATACCCGAATCACTCGAAACCTTTCCGAACTCCGAATATAGTCGTCCAATATATCGATCTTTATGTCTCGACCATTTCGAGACTCCTCGTCATGTCCCTGATCTCATCCGGGACTCCGAACTCCTTCGGTACATCAAAACTCCTAAACTCATAATATAATTGTCATCGAAACCTTAAGCGTGCGGACCCTACGGGTTCGAGAACTATGTAGACATGACCTATAACTATTCTCGGTCAATAAACAATAGCGGAACCTGGATGCCCATATTGGCTCCTACATATTCTACGAAGATCTTTATCGGTCAAACCGCATAACAACATACGTTGTTCCCTTTGTCATCGGTATGTTACTTGCCCAAGATTCGGTCGTCGGTATCCAATACCTAGTTCAATCTCGTTACCGGCAAGTCTCTTTACTCGTTACGTAATGCATCATTCCGTAACTAACTCATTAGCTACATTGCTTGCAAGGCTTATAGTGATGTGCATTACCGAGAGGGCCCAGAGATACCTCTCCGACAATCGGAGTGACAAAACCTAATCTCGAAATACGCCAACCCAACATGTACCTTTGGAGACACCTGTAGTACTCCTTTATAATCACCCAGTTACGTTGTGACGTTTGGTAGCACCCAAAGTATTCCTCCGGTAAACGGGAGTTGCATAATCTCATAGTTACAGGAACATGTATAAGTCATGAAGAAAGCAATAGCAACATACTAAACGATCAAGTGCTAGGCTAATGGAATGGGTCTTGTCAATCACATCATTCTCCTAATGATGTGATCCCGTTAATCAAATGACAACACATGTCTATGGTTAGAAAACATAACCATCTTTGATTAACAAGCTAGTCAAGTAGAGGCATACTAGTGACACTATGTTTGTCTATGTATTCACACATGTATTATGTTTCTGGTTAATACAATTCTAGCATGAATAATAAACATTTATCATGAAATAAGGAAATAAATAATAACTTTATTATTGCCTCTAGGGCATATTTCCTTCAGGCTTCGCCCGTGGTTTGGACGCGGGGTGCAGGACCAGATCTGGTTTCCTGCAGGCCCGTCGACAAGGAGGCTTGCTGGTGGCCTTGCACAGCGTTGGCGCGCTCGCTGTGTGGGGGGTGCACGGTCCAATGGAGGTACGGGTCGGCCTCGGCCGACTGCGTGGGAGTGGCTGCCCCGGGCGAGTAGCCTGGCCGGTGCTAGCCGGCCGGCGACGACGGCGCTCGTGGGCGTCTCTATCCTCCTTGGAGGTGTCGTCGGGAATCTTCACAGCCTCTACTCCCGGATCAAGTTCTTCGGGTGAAAACCTAGATCCTGCTGTAGGGTCGGGCGGTGGCGTCGTCTTCAACGTTGTTCCCCTCTTTAGGGCGCCGTCTTGAAGACCTTGATCCCATCAGTGCTTCCTGCGGCTGGACGTGCACGGTGGCTTCTGTGGCAACGATGACGACGGTGAGCAATGTTGGATGCGTGGCCTTGGTCGTGGTAGTCAGATCTTCTTCTCTGGCGTGTCCGTGGGTGTGCCTCGACCGCCTGTTGTTGTGAAGTCGAAGCCGTGGTGGGGGGCCGGTGGTATACGATGATGTGTGACAGATGGCTCGTTCGGTGATCCTCCGTGACGCCATCCCTGCCTGTTTACTTAGTAGTTTCTTCGTCGGAGTCGGAGCTATGCTGCCTAGTATGGATTGTATGGAGTGTTGTGCTGCAGCTATTAGGGCTGTTGTTTCTTTTCTTTTTTTCTCTTTCTTTGATCTTCGGATCTGGTCCTAGGACCTTCACCACCTTATTGTTTTCCGCTGCTTCCTGCTATTATCAATGAAATGCCAGCGATGCTGGATCTTTCAAAAAAAAATCCCTTTACTTTTTTGCAACTTGCATGCTTTACTTTCCGCTGCTCATATACTCTTGCCATGCTTGCTTGAAATGTATTATGAATGCCTAAATTTGTGCTAATCTCAACCTCAACTTGAAGAACTTAAAAATTGCCACATTTACTTGTTGAGTGTCTAATCACCCCCGCCTCTAGACACCTCTTCTCGATCCTTTCAGCTCCGGAGCCTGCTGGCCCACTGATACGACCACGTGTAAATTAACTACGACGATAGCTGATGATACAACGTCTACACCTAGTATTGAATATGTCATAGACTCCGTTTCAAAAAAAAATATGTCATAGACGTTTTCCAAGATGTAAATGGATTAGTAGGCGCCACAACTAAGCGTGACATAGCTGTACAAATGGTGAGCAAGAAAAAAGGAGATATGTTTCTATATTCCCATAAATTAGGACATGAAAGAGCACCCATGCATGGAAGTGGGTCCAACCAAAAATCAATTAGTAGACACCAAGTTGTGTACTACGTGGGCATGCAAGAGTTTGTTTTGGACTCAAACAACATAAATCAAGTTGGTTATTTCTTTGGACGACCACGGCCACCAGAACAAGTTACATGCATCAAGAAGTTTGTCATGCGGGACAGATTGGAGTTGAATAAAATACAGAAAACACATCATGTTGGGATGCACCAAAAATCCTTGTGTTTACTGATCCGTGAGGGATTTCAGAGTTGCTACGCGTAGAATTTGATCCGATCGAGTTCTTGCGCAAGTTCCTTTTTGTTCTTTGGTCTTCTTGCATCTCCGCTTGATCCGAAGAGCCGTTTGACTACTTCTACATACGTTGTTGCTGTTGCGACGAGTTCGTCGACATTCTTGTTACTTCGTTGAGTACCGTGAAAGATTGGACCTACGAACGACTCGCCATCTAGTCGGGTCACATCAGGTGGTATTCAGAGCATCAGGTTGTTCACGACACTATAGAGAAGATGGCGAGCGCATCGTTATTCAGTAAGTTAAGTTATGGATTTCAGTTGGAGGAGGAAGGCCGTTGGAGTGGGCTTTTTCACACCCGTGTGGTAGTGAGAGAGAGATCATGTGCTATGACGATCGATCACATGAATTTGATCAACGCAGCAAGCATCGAGATGGTGGAGAAGTTGGAGATGCCAATAACAGCTCATCCAAAACCATACTTATTCCGTTGGGGTCATGAAGAGCTCACTGTCACGCACCAAACTAAGGTATCGTTTTTATTGGGAAAATTCTTTTGCGAGGTTTTGTGCGATGTGATTCCGGCGCCGATGGTTTCATGCCACTTGTTGTTGGGTGAGCCATGGTACAAAGAACATGATGTTATGTATGATTATCATACACATACATATACTATCAAGAAGGGTAAAAGTGCAATCTTGTGCCCATGGATGAAGAGCGTTTTATTTCTTGGAGGAAAAAACATCTTGAGAGGATAAAAGAGCACAAAGAAGAAGAAAAGAAGAAAGTCAGAGTCGCTGAAATTCTTACTGTCGTCGTTCAGTCCACAAAGAAAAATACTGTTGAAGAGATCGACTCGAAACCGAGGACGGTTTCGTTTCAAGGAGGAGAGGATGATACAACCACGTGTAAATTAACTACGACGATAGCTGATGATACAACGTCTACACCTAGTACTGAATATGCCATAGACGTTTTCCAATATGTAGATGGATTAGTAGGCGCCACAACTAAGCGTGACATAGCTGTACAAATGGTGAGCAAGAAAAAAGGAGATATGTTTCTATATTCCCATAAATTAGGACATGAAAGAGCACGCATGCATGGAAGTGGGTCCAACCAAAAATCAATTAGTAGACACCAAGTTGTGTACTACGTGGGCATGCAAGAGTTTGTTTTGGACTCAAACAGAATAAATCAAGTTGGTTATTTCTTTGGACGCCACGGCCACCAGAACAAGTTACATGCATCAAGAAGTTTGTCATGCGGGACAGATTGGAGTTGAATAAAATACAGAAAACGCATCATGATGGGATGCATAAAAATCCTTGTGTTTGCTGATCCGTGAGGGATTTCAGAGTTGCTACGCGTAGAATTTGATCCAATCGAGTTCTTGCGCAAGTTCCTTTTTGTTCTTTGGTCTTCTTGCATCTCCGCTTGATCCGAAGAGCCGTTTGACTACTTCTACATACGTTGTTGCTGTTGCGACGAGTTCGTCGACATTCTTGTTACTTCGTTGAGTACCATGAAAGATTGGACCTGCGAACGACTCGCCAACTAGTCGGGTCCCATCACCCACGGAAGCAGACTCCTTCTGAGGCTCCGCCGTGTACCTTGAGGGGCCCGCTCCGTCGCAAGGGAGCGCGAGGCGACCTCGTCCGTCTGCGGCAAGACCACCACGGCCGGGGCGGGCGGTGTCACCTTCGAGGTCCTGGACCCCTCCTTCCTCTTCGTCACCACGACGTCCGTCCTAGTCATCAGGAGGGGAGCGTTGTGGGAACAGGTATCGAGGGTGACAAGCGAAAACAAGGTAAGATGCTTACTCGTCGGAGGCAATGTACGCCCTTTTCCTAACTGGTGCCAGGGCGCCCCCAATCTTCTTGGGAGCGGACCCTGCCGCGTCCTGAGGGTTGGTGGGGCGAACGACGACTGGCCTCGGTGCGACACCAATGGTCGGCAAGGCGGCGACTTCACCTCGAGGACGGGGTGCCGCCCCGCCCTTTTTCGAGGTCGCCCGGCCTAGCCTCCGCAGGGCCGGACGAGTGGCCCTGGACCTCGTGACGACCCCGGTGGAGCACAGGGATTCCTCGACCGGGGGCTCGGCGGCATCGTCATTGTCGGAGAGGTCGGGAGAAGCTCGCTCTGTGACGGGGAGAGGTCTCCGCCACATCATCCACAGTCGCCTTCGAGTCGTCCTTCCCCTTCTCCTCGGCATCGTCGTCGGAAGACACCAACACCGGTGAGTTGGGGAGCTCAAGCGGCACGAGCCCCAGATCGTTGCTGACGGCCATGGCGGCGACCAATGCCGCCCTGTCGGCACGACGGTACAGCGGGATGTAGGCCACTGGGAGGCTGCCCGGATCCTTCTCAAGCAGGGTGTGCATGGCCTTGTCTAGCTCCTCACCCGTCAGGCTCCCCGGGCATAGCCGGATGTTGTCCTCTGCGCCTTTGAACACACATAGGGGGCGCGAGCATGCCTGGAGCGGGGCCTGGCACTATGTCAGGAACTCCTTGACAAGCATGGCCCCCTTTAGCACCTTGACCTCCATGTCCGCTGTTATCTTCCTCAGGACTGACATCGCTTGGGGGTCCGTGAGCTTCTCATGACCCCACCGATCAAGCTTCTCCGGCAGCTCAGTCGGCAACTCCAGCCGCGCATGGAGGCCCCTGGCGTCTATGAAGACCCACTTGCGTCGGAAGTTCTCCACCTTCTTCCCGACCCTCATGAGTGTGTTGCCGCTGTGGACCGCGGGGAAGGAGATGCTGCCAGAGCGCTGGGATGGGTCGTGCATCCGAAGATAGAAGAAGTGGCGGAAGAGCGCGACGGAGGGCGTCATGCCCACGAATGCCTCACAGTAAAAGGTGAAGATCGGCAGGAGAAGGATGGAGTTGGGCTGAACATGCAGAGCCTGAACCTAATAATGGTCGAGAACGGCGGTGAAGAACTTGGAGAAAGGCGGGACGAGCCCCGCAAAGACGCCATGGAGGAAGAAGGGATAGAATGTCCCGGCCAGGGTCCCTTGCTCAACAGAGCCGGCCAGGGGCGTCGTCTCCTTCCAGACGTTGTCGGTGCTCGCCATCAGCGGCAGCGCGGCGGCAAGGTGTTTCTTCTCACTAGGGACACCTTCTTGATCGCGGCAATTTCTGTTGGAAATATGCCCTAGAGGCAATAATAAAATGATTATTATATTTCCTTGTTCATGATAATTGTCTATTATTCATGCTATAATTGTGTTATCAGGAAATCGTAATACATGTGTGAATACATAGACCACAACGTGTCCCTAGTGAGCCTCTAGTTGGCTAGCTCGTTGATCAACAGATAGTCATGGTTTCCTAGCTATTGACATTGGATGTCATTGATAACGGGATCACATCATTAGGAGAATGATGTGATGGACAAGACCCAATCTTAAGCATAGCACAAAAGGTCGTGTAGTTCGTTTGCTAGAGCTTTTCCAATGTCAAGTATCATTTCCTTAGACCATGAGATTGTGCAACTCCCGGATACCGTAGGAGTGCTTTGGGTGTGCCAAACGTCACAACGTAACTGGGTGGCTATAAAGGTGCACTATGGGTATCTCCGAAAGTGTCTGTTGGGTTGGCACGAATCGAGACTAGGATTTGTCACTTCGTATGACGGAGAGGTATCTCTGGGCCCACTCGGTAGGACATCATCATAATGAGCTCAATTTGATCAAGGAGTTGGTCACGAGATCATGCATTACGGTACGAGTAAAGTGACTTGCCGGTAACGAGATTGAACAAGGTATTGGGATACCGACGATCGAGTCTCGGGCAAGTAACGTACCGATTGACAAAGGGAATTGTATGCGGGATTGATTGAATCCTCGACATCGTGGTTCATCCGATGAGATCATCGTGGAGCATGTGGGAGCCAACATGGGTATCCAGATCCCGCTGTTGGTTATTGACCGGAGAGGCATCTCGGTCATGTCTGCGTGTCTCCCGAACCCGTAGGGTCTACACACTTAAGGTTCGGTGACGCTAGGGTTGTAGAGATATTAGTATGCAGTAACCCGAAAGTTGTTCGGAGTCCCGGATGAGATCCCGGACGTCATGAGGAGTTCCGGAATGGTCTGGAGGTAAAGATTTATATATAGGAAGTCCAGTTTCGGCCATCGGGAAAGTTTCGGGGGTCACTGGTATTGTACCGGGACCACCGGAAGGGTCCCGGGGGTCCACCGGGTGGGGCCACCTATCCCGGAGGGCCCCATGGGCTGAAGTGGGAGGGGAACCAGCCCCAGGTGGGTTGGTGCGCCCCCCTTGGGCCTCCCCTGCGCCTAGGGTTGGGGAACCCTAGGGGTGGGGGCGCCCCACTTGGCTTGGGGGGCAAGCCACCCGGAGGGCAGCCGCACCTGAGCCCCTGGCGCCTCCCTCCTCCTCCCATAACACCTCTCCCGATCGTTGGTGCTTGGCGAAGCCCTGCCAAGACTCTGCTGCATCCACCATCACGCCATCGTGCTGCTGGATCTTCATCAACCTCTCCTTCCCCCTTGCTGGATCAAGAAGGAGGAGACGTCTTCCCGACCGTATGTGTGTTGAATGCGGAGGTGCTGTCCGTTCGGCACTTGGTCATTGGTGATTTGGATCACGGCGAGTACGACTCCATCATCCCCGTTCACTTGAACGCTTCCGCTTGCGATCTACAAGGGTATGTAGATGCACTCCTATTCCCCTCGTTGCTAGAATACTCCATAAATTGATCTTGGTGATGCGTAGAAAATTTTAGGCCGCCGCCCCCCCTCTAGATGGGATCTAGAGGGGCCGGCGCCCCCCAGGGCCCCTATATAAAGAGGGGGGAGGGAGGGCTGCGCACCCTAGCCCCTGGCGCCTCCCTCTCCCTCCCGTAACACCTCTCCCTCTCGTTGGTGCTTGGCGAAGCCCTGCCGAGACCCTGCTGCATCCACCACCACGCCGTCGTGCTGCTGGATCTCCATCATCCTCTCCTTCCCCCTTGCTGGATCAAGAAGGAGGAGACGTCTTCCTAACCGTACGTGTGTTGAACGCGGAGGTGCCGTCCGTTCGGCGTTAGGATCATTGGTGATTTGGATCACGACGAGTACGACTCCATCAACCCCGTTCACTTGAACGCTTCCGATCACGATCTACAAGGGTATGTAGATGCACTCCTATTCCCCTTGTTGCTAGAATACTCCATAGATTGATCTTGGTGATGCGTAGAAAATTTTAAATTCTGCTATGATCCCCAACAGTGGCATCATGAGCTAGGTCTATGCGTAGTTTCTATGCACGAGTAGAACACAAAGCAGTTGTGGGTGTCGATATTGTCAATTATCTTGTCGTTACTAGTCTTATCTTGATTCGGCAGCATTGTGGGATGAAGCGGCCCGGACCGACCTTACACGTACGCTTACGTGAGACTGGTTCCACCGACTGACATGCACTAGTTGCACAAGGTGGCTAGCGGGTGTCTGTCTCTCCCACTTTAGTCGGATCGGATTCGATGAACAGGGTCCTTATGAAGGGTAAATAGAAACTGGCAATTCACGTTGTGGTTTTGGCATAGGTAAGAAACATTCTTGCTAGAAACCTATAGCAGCCATGTAAAAACTTGCAACAACAATTAGAGGACGTCTAACTTGTTTTTGCAGCAAGTGTTTTGTGATGTGATATGGCCAAAGGATGTGATGAATGACATATGTGATGTATGAGATGATCATGTTCTTGTAATAGGAATCACGACTTGCATGTCGATGAGTATGACAACCGGCAGGAGCCATAGGAGTTGTCTTAATTTATTTATGACCTGCGTGTCAACATATAAAGTCATGTAATTACTTTACTTTATTGCTAAACCATTAGCCATAGTAGTAGAAGTAATAGATGACGAGACAACTTCATGAAGACACGATGATGGAGATCATGATGATGGATATCATGGTGTCATGCCGGTGACGACAATGATCATGGCGCCCCGAAGATGGAGATCAAAGGAGCAAAATGATATTGGCCATATCATGTCACTATTTGATTGCATGTGATGTTTATCATGTTTTGCATCTTATTTGCTTAGAACGACGATAGCTTAAATAAGATGATCCCTCGCAATAATTTCAAGAAACTGTTCCCCCCAACTGTGCACCGTTGCGAAGGTTCGTTGTTTCGAAGCACCACGTGATGATCGGGTGTGATAGATTCTAACATTCAAATACAACGGGTGTAAGCCAGATTTACACACGCAATAGACTTAGGTTGACTTGACGAGCCTAGCATGTACAGACATGGCCTCGGAACACGGATGAAAGGGCATGTAGCCCCTAAGTGTGGTTTTGGTAATTAAATGACAATCTCTATGGACTAATGTTTTCAATGAGATATATTTGAAGGTTTTGTCCATAGATAGTGCCTCAAGGATATTGGACGGAATCAAGGATGAAGTCCATATATATGAAGATAGTACCTCAAGGATATTAGACGGAATCAAGGATGAAGTCCATATATATATGAAGATAGTGCCTCAAGGATATTGGACGGAATCAAGGATGAAGTCCATATATATGAAGATATATTTGCCCTATGCTTTGGTATTAAATGACAATTCCTATGGAGCATCAAGTGCATTGAATCTTATATGAAGATATGTTCCATAGTGATGCTTGAAGTGCATTGGGTTGTTTTGTGAAGTCTGCCATCAAAGCATCTGAAGAAGTCCTCATGGTATCCTTCTCTGGATACCCCGTGCACACGGGCTTGTACCTTGCGCACGGGGTCGAGTGTCAACTCTCTGGATACCCCGTGCTCACGGGGCCTAGGTGTTGGCTCTCGAGATCCCATATCCAGTGATGTTTCAAGTTGGTCTTCGGGTACTTCTATTGAAGCCATCAAGATTGGTTTCAATGCCTAATCTAATTATGTTCATGATGGAGTGCATTGGAGGATCTCAAAGATTGATATATTTGGGCTTCCGAGGATCAAGGCTTGAGAGAGTAATCAAAGAGAAGAATTCAAGTTATGGTTTCAAGACAAGATCATGGTGAGCTCATGTGTTGGGTTTAGGTTGATCAAGTCTTGAAGAAAACAATTAGAGAGAAGAATTCATTGTGCCTCTCAAGATATTATGATGGAGGGCTTTTAAGGATCAAGGGCTTGAGAGAATAATCGAAGAGAAGAATTCAAGTTATGGTCTCAAGACAAGATCATGGTGAGCTCATGTGTTGGGTTTCGGTTGATCAAGTCTTGAAGCAAGCAACTAGAGTGACGAATTCATTATGCCTCTCAAGAGATTGTGATGGAGTTTTTTAGAAGGGCAAGTGGTGACCAAGATGATATTCATAGTGGAACTTGATATGGTCATGGAAGAGTCTTTGGTGATATAGTCTTGAAGCAATGAAGGGAAATGAAGAGTTCATTGTGGATTTCAAGAAACCAAGATGGAGCTTCGAGTAAAGATGTTGGTTGACCAAGATGAAGCTCGAAGATTATATCTAAGTGGTCAACTCTCAAAGCACAAACATTGTACCACGTGAGATCAAGTGATCTAGTGGTATGGTAAGTAATTGTGAATTGTGCTTTGTTACCTAACCCATGCTATGTGTTTGGTATGTCTATGTGGGTTAGGTGTTTCTCATGGGTTTGCATCAAAAGGAAAGATCTCAAGTAGCCTATGTGTGGATGACATCAAGTGGTGATGGTCATCGGGTTCGAGGAGTCCAAGTGCAAGATGAGAAGCCGGAGGTTATCTGCTTTGAAGCTTGCGCTCCACATCATGATAATTCTCATGTGAATATGGTCTTAAGTTAAGGCTTCCCTCATTGCAATATGAGGAATCAATTCAAGCATCTTCACCAAGTGGTTGTGGACAAGAAAGGGATTCCAACTTGAGACAAGCATTGGAGTCATCACCAAACTCAAGTTGAATATGCAAGGCAAAGGTATACCTTAGCTAGGTTTTCCTAGTTTTTCTGGTCTCATGGTGCTTGGAGGGAGACCGGATTATAGGTTTGATAGCCGTACTATCAAGAGGGACTCTCGGGCAAGTAGCTTGATCATGTCGCATGTAGAGAGCTCAAACCTTTGCATTACTTGCATCATTATTTATTGTTGATCTTGGGTGGTTCTCTATGTGAGGACCTTGAGCTTTTCCATAGCTTCGAAACGAGCCCAAGATCATCGAATTTGGAGTCCGTATGCCAAAGTTATCACTGTTTTAGTGGGCTGCTGCAGGCTGTTCTGGGTACCCGGTGGACACAGGGTTTTTGACCCCCGTGGGCACGAGGCCCCGTGCACACGGGCTTGTACCGTGCGCACGGGACCCCGTGGGCATGGGGTCTAAACCCCTGTGGGCACGGGGTGTCCAGGAAGTGTCCGTTGGAGCCCCAACGGCTAGTTTTGGAAGTTGGCTATAAAAGAGCCCTTCCTCCCCACCGGTTTGGGTGTTGTTGATTCACATTCTAAACATCATTTTGAGCCTCTTACCACCTCTCCCAAACCCCTATCTCCCTTCTAAGTGAAGGGGTATTTGTGGATGGATCTTGGAGTCATTTGTTGATTTCCTCCATTGCATCCCCTCTCTTCAATCTCCCACTTTCTTGAGTTGCATCTTGTGAGATTGAGAGAGTGAGTTGAGCATTTGTTGCTTGACCTTGCATTGCATTTGTTGCATTGGTTTGAGCTCCCCGCATCGATTTGTTCGTGTGAGAGCCCGTGAGTTTATTACTCTTGGAGGCTTCGCCTCCTAGACGGTTTGGTGATATATTTGAGAACATTGTGAAGAGGCCTATGTGGCCAAGGTTCCCCTGGAAGCTTCCTTTTGTGGTGTGCTTCGAGGAAGGGTGTTAAAGTGGCCTAGGTGGTCAAGTTCCTCCGGAAGCTTCCGTGGTTGTGGTGTGCTCCGGAGAGGTTTGTAAAGGTGTGGTGGTCGCCTTCAAGACCAACCCCGAGTGAACCGAGGCTCATCCATTGGGGGTGACTCGAAAGGGAGAATACGGTGAGTCACTTGGTGACGCCCCGGAGCTTTGGCTACGGCACCGCTCTAACGGAGATTAGCACTCTCACGAGTGTGAACTTCGGGATAAATCCGCGTCCCCGACTCACTTGTGGTTATCTCATACCCACACCCTTTACTTTCTGCAATTCATACTTGCCCATATTGATATATCTTGTGATATAGTTTGTGCTTGCTAGTTTGCTTAATTGCCTATCTTGTTTAGCATAGGTTGTTGGTGCACTTAGTTGAGCCTAGCATATTTAGGATTTGTGCTTGAAAAGTATCCGTTAGTTTAATTCCGCATTAGGATAAAGCCAAATCTATAAAAGTTTTAAAACTCCTATTCACCCCCCCTCTAGTCGTCATCTAGATCATTTCAATTGGTATCAGAGCTTTGGTCTCTCCTTGGCAGGCTTCATCGCCTAGAGAGTAAAGATGTCGACTAGTGGTATAGTGCATGATGACACCTTTTGTTTTAGTGGCACAAACTATCACTTGTGGAAAATTCGCATGCTCTGTCATTTCCGGACCATGGGTCCAAGTTTTGTACGAATTGTTCTTGTAGGGGCTTCTCCGTGGAAGGATGACCTTTTTCCAACTAGTGAGGAAAATGATGATATGCTTTGTGGATATAGTGCTAAGAATGCCATAATCCGGTTTATATCCCTCAAAGTATTTGAGTCTATCATGACTTGTGTGACGGCTCATGATATGTGGACCAAACTTGAAGAAATATATGGTGGGTCCAATCTTGTTGATATTCATCATCTTTCGGAGGAGTTAATTGAGGAGGTCTCCACATCTTCAAATCATGAAGATCTCCATATTGCTTCTTCCTCCGTGTACTTGGACATTTCAACTTCTTCCGCCTCACCATCATGTGGCATGTCCCAAGGTAATAACATGGTGAGTGAAAATATCATTTGTGATGATTGTGATGATGTGATCAACATTGATGATCTTACATGTATACATGGTAGTGTTGTAGATTCTATGGACTTGAGCATATCTAGCAAAAATGACTTACATTCTTGTGTTGATAGTCCATGCATATCATTTGGAGATTCCTTGAATACCTTTTGTGATGATATGCTTGATACTCCTTGTTTCCATGATCTATTTGCTTCTATTTCCTCTAGTTGTTGTTTGACTAACCATGTAGAGGAAACAAGAGAAAATAGTGCACACATCATTAATGAGGAAATTGCTAGAGGAGCAAAGAAGGACATCACCTTGTTGGAGAGGAAATGCTATGAGTGTCAAGAGCATGGACATGGATATCCTACTCTTGATGATAAAGAAACTCCCTCTCCAAAAGAATCATCATCAACCTCCGATGTTCACATGAGCCTCATGGCAAGAGGTAATACTGAGGTATCATCTACTCTTTGTAATGATATTGATGAGAGTAATGATGAATGTGATAGGGATATGAGTCAAGAAATATATGAAATTGGTAATTCTCTTCGTGGGGTAAATAAGAACACTTATGAGATGTTTAAAGATCTTATCACTCATTTTGGAAAGTGTAATGATTTACTTCACGAAGAGCAAGAACAAAATTAAAAACTTGATTGTAACCTTCTTGATGCTCTAGAAACTCTTAGAGACTTAGAGTCTTCTAAAGAAGAGATTGAAGTTGCTCATGATCAACTTAAAGAGGATTTTGAGCACCTTGACCTTGTCTACAAGAATGTCAAAGGAGAGCTCACCAAACTCTCTAAGTCTTATGAGGAACTTCAAGCTACTCATGTGAAGTCTCTAGTTTCTTCTAGCTCCTCTCATATTATCAATGATGCTTGTGCTACTAACTCTACTTCTTGTGAAGCATCTATCTTGAAGGAGAATGTTGAGCTAAGGGCTCAACTTGCTTTGCTAACTAGCAATTATGGAAGATTAGAAGAAAGTCATGAAAAGCTCTCGGGCTTTCATGATGACCTTCTAATTTCCCATGAAAGGCTAAAGTTAGCTCATGAGGCTATTTTTACTAAGGTAACATGTGAGCCTCATGTGGACATTAGCACTAATTCTACTCAAAATGCTTTATTGACATGTGCTAGTCCTAGTGATTCATCTAGACATATTATTGCTAATTTTTGTGATGAATTGCTCTCCTTGCCTTGTTGCTCTAACAATGAAGCTTCTACTTCCTCTAGTACTTTTGTTGATACTAACCTTGTAGAGGAAAACAAAGAGCTCAAGGCCCAAGTCACTATTTTAAAGAAAGACTTGGAAATATGTCATGAAGGAAATACCTCTCTCAATGCTATCTTGAGTGTTCAAAAATCCCCTCATGACAAGGGCGGACTTGGTTTCATCTCCAACAAGAAGAAGTCCAAGAGAAAGAAGAAGGGACAAGATCAAGTCAAGAATCCGACCAACATTACATGCTTCAAGTGCAAGAATGTTGGACACCATGTGAGATATTGTCCATTGAAGAAGAAGGCTTCAAATGTGAAGCATCAAGGGAAGTGTCCTCAAGTTCAATCTCAAGGTCAACCTCATGTTGAAGAAAGGCCACTACCAATGATGAACAAAGATAATGCTCCCCAAGTTGATGAAATAAAGAAGAAGAGAAGGGGGAGCACATGTTGCTATATTTGTCGTGAGAAGGGACACGTATCCTCATCTTGTCCCAACAGTAACATCCCTAAGCCTCCTCTCGTCAATGATCATTATTCGCTTAGGAAGGATGTTGTTGGCAATTTGTTTGCCAAGTTTGTTGGTGCCCAAAGTGGTTTGGAAATGGAAAAGACCATTTGGGTTGCCAAGCCTATTGTGACTAACTTCTTAGTACCCAACTTGGTTGGGGACCATCAAGCTCAAACTTGATCAATAGGTGTGTGGAGGACATTGGAGATTTGGCTAGTCCATGAAGAAAAGAATATTCATCATTTATTTGTTCGAGCCAAGTCATGTGGTTTATCGTCATTTTATCTATCCAATGTTCCTCCTTGCCGTAACTTGTATTTTTATTGCTTACATTGAAAGTTCTCGCCCCTTGCATGCTTAGGTTTTGTATCTAGCATGTGCATTTATATGTTGTATTTTCTAGTATGCTTGATTTGTGTTATCTAGCATGTGTAGGTTGCATTGCACATCATATAGTGGTGCTTGTTGTTTTAAGCCTTTATTGTAGCTTGTTTGGCTCTTGCGAGATATTAGTGGATCATCACATTATGGGGGAGTGCTATGTTTTGTGCACATCACAAACCCAAAATGTGAATATGAGAAATGCCACATAGTATTGATATTCAATCTTATCTAGTCACTATGTGGTATGCCAAGCTCATTTGAAATTCAAATTCTCAGAGCATCCACTAATTATCTCTTGTTTGTTGTTATTTGCCTTTGTTGCATGCTTCGTTGCGGTGTCCGGTGATGTTCTTCAGTGAGTTTCTGGACACCCCGTGCACATGGGGCTAACTTGGCCCGTGCGCACGGGGTCCTTTGGGCAGAAATGCCCACCCGGCCAAGTACGCTATTTCTCTCTTATGCTTTGGAGTATGTTGATGATCTTGTGCATCTTCGGAATCTACCCCCGAGTGTTAATTCCAAATACCATTTGTATTCTCTTCAATTGGTATTTCCCCATGTGGTAGAACCTTATGATCATCTTCTTCTTGGCTCGTGCTTCAACTTGCCATATCTCACTGCTTGTACTATCTATTATCTACTTGAGTGAGATAAGCCTTTGAGCATGTGTGTAGTGTATATCCTTTATGCTCGTTGGTTTTTGCTTAGTTCATATGTTTTACTTTGTGTGCGGTCCTGTGTGGATTCGTCACTTTGATATAATTTGGACAACTTGAATGCTTTATGTCATTATTGGAGTATTCATCTTTTAAGTGTTCTTTTGTCCAAATTATATCTCTTTGGATCTTGGTAAGCATGTGCATGCATATTTATTTATATACTTCTTCATGCCTTGCTTGCTCTCTTGATTCTCTATATAGGGTAAACTCCATAATATCATTAATGGTTAAAGGTGTGCATGAAATTCAATTTTCATATCCTTTTGCACATACTTATTGTGGAGTTTGCCCTATGTATTGTGGTTGTGCTTACTACTTCGGACCCAATATGTTTGGGGGCCATTTTGTACCATAATGTGTTTTAGGTACCTTGGAGAAGCATTGGATGCTTGGCTTATTCACGAGGAAGGTGGAGACACTGTGGGAAATTATTAGGGCCAAGCTTGATTGATTCTTTGATTTGGGGGAGAAGATAAATGAAAACCTGGTTCGGTCCTTCCATGTGGAGCAATTTGTTTCAAGTGTTGTAGGTGATGAGGCTCCTTCCCGAGATACAAGTACAATGGGGTTGGTCATATTATTCCACAAGAAACACCCCTTATCCATGTAGAAGAAGAAGGAGTAAGAGCCCCTCTTGTGGATCCACCACAAGGGAAGTCATCACCCCCAACATAAGAACAAGATGCTATGGGAGATCATGTAGCTATCCAAGAACAAGATCAAGTCCCTCATGCTCGCTTACTAGATCAAGGGCCCCTTGAACCAATGCTCTCTCTCTCTCTCTCTCTCTCTCGGTAACAAGTACTTACTCCATGCATTTATTTAAATTAGAGTCAACATTGTGTATGTTGCATCATAGCATGATTAGTACTTGTTGAGTGAGTGCTTCTATGTTTTGCATATATGTTTGCACTCATGAGTTGTTGGATATATTTTGGACCCATGCTTAGCATGACTATCATATTGGATATCTCCATTATCCCTTGTCCAAAATATGTTCTTTGGATCCTTTGAATGTTTGATTCTATTGTCATATCTTTTTGGTGCATTCTATGGATCCTCAATATAGTGTGAATTTCTTCATTTGTTCGTAACTGGATATGTGCATTTGATTCCACTCACAATATGAGAAATGCACAAATTAAGGAGGAACTCATACTATATTGCCCGTCTATATTTTTCTTCCATTTTGGCACTTGTTGCCAATGGGAGAGAAGTTTAGAGGGTTTAGGTGAAGTGGGTTGGTTCCTGTCATTCATGCTTATCTACTTTTGTTGTGCTTGCTCATTGCATGGATGTGTATATAGAGGAAACTCCACCAAGTTATTTCCTGTGCATATATTGTGAGGGAGTTTGCTCGATATATTGTGGTCCTACTAGCATCAAATTCTTGTGTAGTATTTCGACGCTAGTACAACTGGTTTTGATAACATCAACTATCTTTCTGATGTTTGAGGCTATCAAAACCACCTCAAGTATACAATTTATTCTCGGATAGATTGCATACTTGTCTTAAATTCATTATATAAACCCTCTTGTTGAGATTGTCATCAATTACCAAAATGGGGGAGATTGAAAGGGCATGTAGCCCCTAAGTGTGGTTTTGGTAATTAAATGACAATCTCTATGGACTAATGTTTTCAGTGAGATATATTTGAAGGTTTTGTCCATAAATAGTGCCTCAAGGATATTGGACGGAATCAAGGATGAAGTCCATATATATAAAGATAGTGCCTCAAGGATATTGGACGGAATCAAGGATGAAATCCATATATATATGAAGATAGTGCCTCAAGGATATTGGACGGAATCAAGGATGAAGTCCATATATATGAAGATATATTTGCCCTATGCTTTGGTATTAAATGACAATTCCTATGGAGCATCAAGTGCATTGAATCTTATATGAAGATATGTTCCATAGTGATGCTTGAAGTGCATTGGGTTGTTTTGTGAAGTCTGCCATCAAAGCATCCGAAGAAGTCCTCATGGTATCCTTCTCTGGATACCCCGTGCACACGGGCTTGTACCTTGCGCACGGGGTCGAGTGTCAACTCTCTGGATACCCTGTGCTCACGGGGCCTAGGTGTTGGCTCTCGATATCCCATATCCAGTGAGGTTTCAAGTTGGTCTTTGGGTACTTCTATTGAAGCCATCAAGATTGGTTTCAATGCCTAATCTAATTATGTTCATGATGGAGTGCATTGGAGGATCTCAAAGATTGATATATTTGGGCTTCTAAGGATCAAGGCTTGAGAGAGTAATCAAAGAGAAGAATTCAAGTTATGGTTTCAAGACAAGATCATGGTGAGCTCATGTGTTGGGTTTAGGTTGATCAAGTCTTGAAGAAAACAACTAGAGTGAAGAATTCATTGTGCCTCTCAAGATATTATGATGGAGGGCTTTTAAGGATCAAGGGCTTGAGAGAATAATCGAAGAGAAGAATTCAAGTTATGGTCTCAAGACAAGATCATGGTGAGCTCATGTGTTGGGTTTCGGTTGATCAAGTCTTGAAGCAAGCAACTAGAGTGACGAATTCATTATGCCTCTCAAGAGATTGTGATGGAGTTTTTTAGAAGGGCAAGTGGTGACCAAGATGATATTCATAGTGGAACTTGATATGGTCGTGGAAGAGTCTTTGGTGATATAGTCTTGAAGCAATGAAGGGAAATGAAGAGTTCATTGTGGATTTCAAGAAACCAAGATGGAGCTTCGAGTAAAGTTGTTGGTTGACCAAGATGAAGCTCGAAGATTATATCTAAGTGGTCAACCCTCAAAGCACAAACATTATACCACATGAGATCAAGTGATCTAGTGGTATGGTAAGTAATTGTGAATTGTGCTTTGTTACCTAACCCATGCTATGTGTTTGGTATGTCTATGTGGGTTAGGTGTTTCTCATGGGTTTGCATCAAAAGGAAAGATCTCAAGTAGCCTATGTGTGGATGACATCAAGTGGTGATGGTCATCGGGTTCGAGGAGTCCAAGTGCAAGATGAGAAGCCAGAGCTTATCTTCTTTGAAGCTTGCGCTCCACATCATGATAATTCTCATGTGAAGATGGGCTTAAGTTAAGGCTTCCCTCATTGCAATATGAGGAATCAATTCAAGCATCTTCACCAAGTGGTTGTGGACAAGAAAGGGATTCCAACTTGAGACAAGCATTGGAGTCATCACCAAGCTCAAGTTGAATATGCAAGGCAAAGGTATACCTTATCTAGGTTTTCCTAGTTTTGCCGGTCTCATGGTGCTTGGAGGGAGACCGGATTATAGGTTTGATAGCCGTACTATCGAGAGGGACTCTCGGGCAAGTAGCTTGATCATGTAGCATGTAGAGAGCTCAAACCTTTGCATTACTTGCATCATTATTTATTGTTGATCTTGGGTGGTTCTCTATGTGAGGACCTTGAGCTTTTCCATAGCTTCAAAACGAGCCCAAGATCATCGAATTTGGAGTCCGTATGCCAAAGTTATCACTGTTTTAGTGGGCTGCTGCAGGCTGTTCTGGGTACCCCGTGGACACAGGGTTTTTGACCCCTGTGGGCACGGGGCCCCGTGCACACGGGCTTGTACCATGCGCACGGGACCCCGTGGGCACGGGGTCTAAACCCCTGTGGGCACGGGGTGTCCAGGAAGTGTCCGTTGGAGCCCCAACGGCTAGTTTTGGAAGTTGGCTATAAAAGAGCCCTTCCTCCCCACCGGTTTGGGTGTTGTTGATTCACATTCTGAACATCATTTTGAGCCTCTTACCACCTCTCCCAAACCCCTATTTCCCTTCTAAGTGAAGGGGGATTTGTGGATGGATCTTGGAGTCATTTGTTGATTTCCTCCATTGCATCCCCTCTCTTCAATCTCCCACTTTCTTGAGTTGCATCTTGTGAGATTGAGAGAGTGAGTTGAGCATTTGTTGCTTGACCTTGCATTGCATTTGTTGCATTGGTTGAGATCCCCGCATCAATTAGTTCGTGTGAGAGCCCGTGAGTTTATTACTCTTGGAGGCTTCGCCTCCTAAACGGTTTGGTGATATATTGAGAAGATTGTGAAGAGGCCTATGTGGCCAAGGTTCCCCCGGAAGCTTCCTTTTGTGGTGTGCTCCGAGGAACGGTGTTCAAGTGGCCTAGGTGGTCAAGTTCCTCCGGAAGCTTCCGTGGTTGTGGTGTGCTCCGGAGAGGTTTGTAAAGGTGTGGTAGTCGCCTTCAAGACCAACCCCGAGTGAACCGACGCTCATCCACTGGGGGTGACTCGAAAGGGAGAATACGGTGAGTCACTTGGTGACGCCCCGGAGCTTTGGCTACGGCACCGCTCTAACGGAGATTAGCACTCTCACGAGTGTGAACTTCAGGATAAATCCGCGTCCCCGACTCACTTGTGGTTATCTCATACCCACACCCTTTACTTTCCGCAATTCATACTTGCCCATATTTATATATCTTGTGATATAGTTTGTGCTTGCTAGTTTGCTTAATTGCCTATCTTGTTTAGCATAGGTTGTTGGTGCACTTAGTTGAGCCTAGCATATTTAGGATTTGTGCTTGAAAAGTATCCATTAGTTTAATTCCGCATTAGGATAAAGCCAAATCCGTAAAAGTTTTAAAACTCCTATTCACCCCCTCTAGTCGTCATCTAGATCATTTCAACGGAGGACCGAAAGGTCGAGCACGAGTCGTATAGTAGATACGATCAACATGTAGATGTTCACCGATTTTGACTAGTCCGTCTCACGTGATGATCGGACACGGCCTAGTTGCCTCGGATCATGTTTCACTTAGATAACTAGAGGGATGTCTATCTGAGTGGGAGTTCATTGAATAATTTGATTAGATGAACTTAATTATCATGAACTTAGTCTAAAAACTTTACAATATGCCTTGTAGATCAAATGGCCCACGCTAATGTTGCCCTCAACTTCAACGCGTTCCTAGAGAAAACCAAGCTGAAAGATGATGACAACAACTATACGGACTGGGTCCGGAACCTGAGGATCATCCTCATAGCTGCCAAGAAAGATTATGTCCTAGAAGCACCGCTAGGTGAAGCACCATTCCCAGCAAACCAAGACGTTATGAACGCTTATCAGTCACGTGCCGATGATTACTCCCTCGTTCAGTGCGACATGCTTTATAACTTAGAACCGGGGCTCCAAAAGTGTTTTGAGCAACACGGAGCATATGAGATGTTCGAGGAGCTGAAAATGGTTTTCCAAGCTCATGCCCGGGTCGAGAGATATGAAGTCTCCGACAAGTTCTTCAGTTGTAAGATGGAGGAAAATAGTTCTGTAAGTGAGCACATACTCAAAATGTCTGGGTTGCACAACCGCCTGACTTAGCTGGGAGTTAATCTCCCGGATGACGCGGTCATTGACAGAATCCTTCAGTCGCTTCCACCGAGCTACAAGAGCTTTGTGATGAACTTCAATATGCAGGGGATGGAAAAGACCATTCCTGAGGTATATTCAATGCTGAAATTAGCGGAGGTGGAGATCAAAAAGGAACATCAAGTGTTGATGTTGAATAAAACCACTAAGTTCAAGAAAGGCAAGGGTAAGAAGAACTTCAAGAAGGACGGCAAGGGAGTTGCCACGCCCGGTAAGCCAGTTGCCGGGAAGAAGCCAAAGAATGGACCCAAGCCTGAGACTGGGTGCTTTTATTGCAAGGGAAGTGGTCACTGGAAGCGGAACTGCCCCAAGTACTTAGCGGACAAGAAGGCCGACAATACTAAAGGTATATGTGATATACATGTAATTGATGTGTACCTTACCAGTACTCGTAGTAGCTCCTGGGTATTTGATACCGGTGCGGTTGCTCATATTTGTAACTCAAAGCAGGAGCTGCGGAATAAGCGGAGACTGGCGAAGGACGAGGTGACGATGCGCGCCGGGAATGGTTCCAAGATTGATGTGATCACCGTCGGCACGCTACCTCTACATTTACCTATGGGATTAGTTTTAAACCTCAATAATTGTTATTTAGTTCCAGCTTTGAGCATGAACACTGTATCAGGATCTCGTTTAATTCGAGATAGCTACTCATTTAAATCCGAGAATAATGGTTGTTCTATTTATATGAGAGATATGTTTTATGGTCATGCCCCGCTGGTGAATGGTTTATTCTTAATGAATCTCGAGCGTAATGTTACACATGTTCATAGTGTGAATACCAAAAGATGTAAGGTTGATAATGATAGTCCCACATACTTGTGGCACTGCCGCCTTGGTCACATAGGTGTCAAACGCATGAAGAAGCTCCATGCAGATGGACTTTTTGAGTCTCTTAATTACGAATCATTTGACACGTGCGAACCATGCCTCATGGGTAAAATGACCAAGACTCCGTTCTCCGGGACAATGGAGCGAGAAACCAACTTATTAGAAATCATACATACTGATGTGTGCGGTCCAATGAGTGTTGAGGCTCGCGGAGGCTATCGTTATGTTCTCACCCTCACTGATGACTTGAGTAGATATGGGTATGTCTACTTAATGAAACACAAATCTGAGACCTTTGAAAAGTTCAAGGAATTTCAGAGTGAGGTTGAGAATCAACGTGACAGAAAAATAAAGTTCTTACGATTAGATCGTGGGGGAGAATATTTGAGTCACGAATTTGGCACACACTTAAGGAAATGTGGAATCGTTTCACAACTCACGTCGCCTGGAACACCTCAGAGAAATGGTGTGTCCGAACATCGTAATCACACTCTATTGGATATGGCGCAATCTATGATGTCTCTTACCGATCTACCGCTCTCATTTTGGGGCTATGCTTTAGAGACTGCCGCATTCACTTTAAATAGGGCTCCGTCGAAATCCGTTGAGACGACACCGTATGAATTATGGTTTGGGAAGAAACCTAAGCTGTCGTTTCTAAAAGTTTGGGGATGCGATGCTTATGTCAAGAAACTTCAACCTGAAAAGCTCGAACCCAAGTGGGAAAAATGCGTCTTCATAGGATACCCTAAGGAAACCATTGGGTATACATGCTACCTCAGATCCGAAGGCAAGATCTTTGTTGCCAAGAATGGATCGTTTCTATAGAAAGAGTTTCTCTTGAAAGAAGTTAGTGGGAGGAAAGTGGAGCTTGATGAAGTACTGCCTCTTGAAACAGAGAGTAGCGCAGCTCAGGAAAATGTTCCTGTGGTGCCTGCACCGATTAGAGAGGAAGTTAATGATGATGATCAAGATACTTTAGATCAAGCCTCTACTGAACTTCGTAGGTCCACAAGGACACGTTCCGCGCCAGAGTGGTACGGCAACCCTGTCCTGGAAATCATGTTGTTGGACAACGGTGAACCTTCGAACTATGAAGAAGCGATGGCGGGCCCAGATTCCAACAAATGGCTAGAAGCCATGAAATCCGAGATAGAATCCATGTATGAAAACGAAGTATGGACTTTGACTGACTTGCCCGATGATCGGCGAGCCATAGAAAATAAATGGATCTTTAAGAAGAAGACAGACGTGGATGGTAATGTGACCATCTATAAGGCTCGACTTGTCGCTAAGGGTTATCGACAAGTTCAAGGGGTTGACTACGATGAGACTTTCTCACCCGTAGCGAAGCTGAAGTCCGTCCGAATCATGTTAGCAATTGCCGCATTGTATGATTATGAGATATGGCAAATGGACGTTAAAACGGCATTCCTTAACGGCTTTCTTAAGGAAGAATTGTATATGATGCAGCCGGAGGGTTTTGTCGATCCTAAGAATGCTAACAAGGTGTGCAAGCTCCAACGCTCAATCTATGGGCTGGTGCAAGCATCTCGGAGTTGGAACATTCGCTTCGATGAGATGATCAAAGCGTTTGGGTTTATGCAGACTTATGGAGAAGCCTGCGTTTACAAGAAAGTGAGTGGGAGGTCTGTAGCATTTCTCATATTATATGTGGATGACATACTATTGATGGGAAATGATATAGAATTCTTGGAAAGCATAAAGGCCTACTTGAACAAGTGTTTTTCAATGAAGGACCTTGGAGAAGCTTCTTATATATTAGGCATCAAGATCTATAGAGATAGATCGAGACGCCTCATCGGTCTTTCACAAAGTACGTACCTTGACAAGATATTGAAGAAGTTAAATATGGATCAGTCCAAGAAGGGGTTCTTGCCTGTATTGCAAGGTGTGCGATTGAGCACGGCTCAATTCCCGACCACGACAGAAGATATAGAAGAGATGAGTGTCATCCCCTATGCCTCAGCCATAGGGTCTATTATGTATGCCATGCTGTGTACTAGACCTGATGTAAACCTTGCCGTAAGTTTGGTAGGTAGGTACCAAAGTAATCCCAGCAAGGAACACTGGACAGCGGTCAAAAACATCCTGAAGTACCTGAAAAGGACCAAGGATATGTTTCTCATTTATGGAGGTGGCGAAGAGCTCGTCGTAAAGGGTTACGTCGACGCTAGCTTCGACACAGATCTGGATGACTCTAAGTCACAAACCAGATACGTGTATATTTTGAATGGTGGGGTAGTAAGCTGGTGCAGTTGCAAGCAAAGCGTCATGGTGGGATCTACATGTGAAGCGGAGTACATGGCAGCCTCGGAGGCAGCACAAGAAGCAGTCTGGGTGAAGGAGTTCATTACCGACCTAGGAGTCATACCCAATGCGTCGGGCCCGATGACTCTCTTCTGTGACAACACTGGAGCTATTGCCCTTGCGAAGGAGCCCAGGTTTCACAGGAAGACCAGGCATATCAAGCGTCGCTTCAACTCCATTCGTGAAAGTGTTCAAAATGGAGACATACAGATTTGTAAAGTACATACGGATCTGAATATAGCAGATCCATTGACTAAACCTCTCCCTAGACCAAAATATGATCAACACGAGAATTCCATGGGTGTTCGATTCATCACAATGTAACTAGATGATTGACTCTAGTGCAAGTGGGAGACTGTTGGAAATATGCCCTAGAGGCAATAATAAAATGATTATTATATTTCCTTGTTCATGATAATTGTCTATTATTCATGCTATAATTGTGTTATCAGGAAATCGTAATACATGTGTGAATACATAGACCACAACGTGTCCCTAGTGAGCCTCTAGTTGACTAGCTCGTTGATCAACAGATAGTCATGGTTTCCTGGCTATGGACATTGGATGTCATTGATAACGGGATCACATCATTAGGAGAATGATGTGATGGACAAGACCCAATCTTAAGCATAGCACAAAAGATCGTGTAGTTCGTTTGCTAGAGCTTTTCCAATGTCAAGTATCATTTCCTTAGACCATGAGATTGTGCAACTCCCGGATACTGTAGGAGTGCTTTGGGTGTGACAAACATCACAACGTAACTGGGTGACTATAAAGGTACACTACGGGTATCTCCGAAAGTGTCTGTTGGGTTGGCACGAATCGAGACTAGGATTTGTCACTCTGTATGGTGGAGAGGTATCTCTGGGCCCACTCGGTAATGCATCGTCATAATGAGCTCAGTGTGACCAAGGGGTTGGTCACGGGATCATGCATTACGGTACGAGTAAAGTGACTTGCCGGTAACGAGATTGAACAAGGTATTGGGATACCGACGATCGAGTCTCGGGCAAGTAACGTACCGATTGACAAAGGGAATTGTATGCGGGATTGATTGAATCCTCGACATCGTGGTTCATCCGATGAGAACATCGTGGAGCATGTGGGATCCAACATGGGTATCCAGATCCCACTGTTGGTTATTGACCGGAGAGGCGTCTCGGTCATGTCTGCGTGTCTCCCGAACCCGTAGGGTCTACACACTTAAGGTTCGATGACGCTAGGGTTGTAGAGATACTAGTATGCAGTAACCCGAAAGTTGTTTGGAGTCCCGGATGAGATCCCGTACGTCACGAGGAGTTCCGGAATGGTCCGAAGGTAAAGATTTATATTTAGGAAGTCCAGTTTCGACCATCGGGAAAGTTTCAGGGGTCACCGGTATTGTACCGGGACCACCGGAAGGGTCCCGAGGGTCCACCGGGTGGGGCCACCTATCCCGGAGGGCCCCATGGGCTGAAGTGGGAGGGGAACCAGCCCCAGGTGGGCTGGTGCGCCCCCCTTGGGCCTCCCCTGCGCCTAGGGTTGGGGAACCCTAGGGGTGGGGGCGCCCCACTTGGCTTGGGGGGCAAGCCACCCTCTTGGCTGCCGCCCCCCTCTAGATGGGATCTAGAGGGGCCGGCACCCCCTGGGCCCCTGTATAAAGAGGGGGGAGGGAGGGCTGCGCACCCTAGCCCCTGGCGCCTCCCTCTCCCTCCCGTAACACCTCTCCCTCTCGATGGTGCTTGGCGAAGCCCTGCCGAGACCCTGCTGCATCCACCACCACGCCGTCGTGCTGCTGGATCTCCATCAACCTCTCCTTCCCCCTTGCTGGATCAAGAAGGAGGAGACGTCTTCCTAACCGTACGTGTGTTGAACGCGGAGGTGCCGTCCGTTCGGCGCTAGGATCATCGGTGATTTGGATCACGACGAGTACGACTCCATCAACCCCGTTCACTTGAACGCTTCCGCTCGCGATCTACAAGGGTATGTAGATGCACTCCTATTCCCCTCATTGCTAGAATACTCCATAGATTGATCTTGGTGATGCGTAGAAAATTTTAAATTCTGCTACGATCCCCAATAGTGGCATCATGAGCTAGGTCTATGCGTAGTTTCTATGCACGAGTAGAACACAAAGCAGTTATGGGCGTCGATATTGTCAATTATGTTGCCGTTACTAGTCTTATCTTGATTCGGCGACATTGTGGGATGAAGCGGCCCGGACCGACCTTACACGTACGCTTACGTGAGACTGGTTCCACCGACTGACATGCAGTAGTTGCATAATGTGGCTAGCGGGTGTCTGTCTCTCCCACTTTAGTCGGACCGGGTTCGATGAACAGGGTCCTTATGAAGGGTAAATAGAAATTGGCAATTCACGTTGTGGTTTTGGCGTAGGTAAGAAACGTTCTTGCTAGAAACCTATAGCAGCCACGTAAAAACTTGCAACAACAATTAGAGGACGTCTAACTTGTTTTTGCAGCAAGTGTTTTGTGATGTGATATGGCCAAAGGATGTGATGAATGACATATGTGATGTATGAGATGATCATGTTCTTGTAATAGGAATCACGACTTGCATGTCGATGAGTATGACAACCGACAGGAGCCATAGGAGTTGTCTTAATTTATTCATGACCTGCGTGTCAACATATAAAGTCATGTAATTACTTTACTTTATTGCTAAACCGTTAGCCATAGTAGTAGAAGTAATAGATGACGAGACAACTTCATGAAGACACGATGATGGAGATCATGGTGTCATGCCGGTGACGACGATGATCATGGCGCCCCGAAGATGGAGATCAAAGGAGCAAAATGATATTGGCCATATCATGTCACTATTTGATTGCATGTGATGTTTATCATGTTTTGCATCTTATTTGCTTAGAATGACGGTAGCTTAAATAAGATGATCCCTCGCAATAATTTCAAGAAAGTGTTTCCCCTAACTGTGCACCGTTGCGAAGGTTCGTTGTTTCGAAGCACCACGTGATGATCGGGTGTGATAGATTCTAACGTTCGAATACAACGGGTGTAAGCCATATTTACACACGCAATACACTTAGGTTGACTTGATGAGCCTAGCATGTACAGACATGGCCTTGGAACACGGAGGACCGAAAGGTCGAGCATGAGTCGTATAGCAGATACGATCAACATGTAGATGTTCGTCGATGTTGACTAGTCCGTCTCACGTGATGATCGGACATGGCCTAGTTGCCTCGGATCATGTTTCACTTAGATAACTAGAAGGATGTCTATCTGAGTGGGAGTTCATTGAATAATTTGATTAGATGAACTTAATTATCATGAACTTAGTCTAAAAACTTTACAATATGTCTTGTAGATCAAATGGCCCACGCTAATGTTGCCCTCAACTTCAACGCGTTCCTAGAGAAAACCAAGCTGAAAGATGATGGCAGCAACTATACGGACTGGGTCCGGAACCTGAGGATCATCCTCATAGCTGCCAAGAAAGATTATGTCCTAGAAGCACCGCTAGGTGAAGCACCATTCCCAGCAAACCAAGACATTATGAACGCTTATCAGTCACGTACTGATGATTACTCCCTCGTTCAGTGCAACATGCTTTACAGCTTAGAACTGGGGCTCCAAAAGCGTTTTGAGCAACACGGAGCATATGAGATGTTCGAGGAGCTGAAAATGGTTTTCCAAGCTCATGCCCGGGTCGAGAGATATGAAGTCTCCAACAAGTTCTTCAGTTGTAAGATGGAGGAAAATAGTTCTGTAAGTGAGCACATACTCAAAATGTCTGGGTTGCACAACCGCCTGACTCAGCTGGGAGTTAATCTCCCGGATGACGCGGTCATTGACAGAATCCTTCAGTCGCTTCCACCGAGCTACAAGAGCTTTGTGATGAACTTCAATATGCAGGGGATGGAAAAGACCATTCCTGAGGTATATTCAATATGCAGGGGACCGGCCTTCCCTGGGCTGCTCGTGAGGAGCGGAGTTTCCTATGCAAGTGCCCAATCTCATGAGGATGGGGTGACGCAAGCCATGACGACCAAGGCCAGGCGGGCGCCGGCGGGCGTAGAGGAGCAGGTTTCCTCTTTGGTGCTAAGGAGGCAAGCGCAGGCGTGGAGTCGCGAGGAATCAGCCAAAGGATTCCATTCCCGTGCAACGAGACCAAGACCGCCAGGACAGCAGGACGGATGTCATCGCCGAGCCCATCGCGACGTCACGACTAGGAGCTTTGTAGGAGAAGACCACCTTTTGTCAGGATAAGATGTACTACTTGTCCCCGTTCGAATTGGCCATTGTGGAATCCCTTCCCGCCTACACTTCAGGGGAAGAGGACCAAGGCCACTATAAATATAGGTTAGCCACCACCATGGGCGGGATCGGACCCCGATCCATCCTCACCTCATCAACTCATCCCCTCACTAGAGCAGACCTCGCAAGGTTGTTCATCCCTTGTACCAGTTCATCCTCAGCCCCCCGTGAGGAAAATCCACACAAAGCAGGAGTAGGGTCTTACACCGCAAGGTGGCCCGAACCTGGGTAAACTGTCGTGTCCATCTTCTTTCTTGTTCATCGAGCTAGGCTGTGGGGCGACGGGTCAGTTGGCCGGAGAGGTTGAGTTCTCCGCACACGCCCCAGAGTTCGAACCTTTCTCGGGCCTACGAAGCCCTGAATCCAATAGTTGGTTCCCAGTTTTCCCTTTCTGGTTTGTGGTTTCTTGCCTTTTGCAGTTTAACCCTCCAACTACTTGAATTTCCGTTTTTCCCTTTCCGCACGATAACAGACACAAAATAACGACCAACTGCGTCGGTTCCCTGTTTCCATTTTGTTTCCCTTTTTGTTTGCATTATATTTCTGGGAAATGGAGATTTATGGGGTAGTTACGGGCGAGGGCTTCCAACACTATCAAATGTGACCTTTCAAGTGCACCTTATCATACATACGGAGCAACGGCATGGGTTGACGCACGGTTGGGAAGATGCTCCAATTTAGTAAAGTGATACAACCCACGCCTCTGCTTGTATACCTCATGCTCGCCTTTGGCTTGTTAAATTTTCATAAACATCTTGAAGGGGGGGGCATAGGTCGAAGTGTGTGTTGGTCGAGCAACGCGTTGGTCGTGCAGCGTGTTGTCCGTCGTGGTGTCACACGGCGCCTACGGCGCGGGGAACCTCCTGCTCGCCTTCGGCTCGTTAAATTTTCATAAACATCTTGAAGGGGAGGGGCATAGGTCGAAGTGTGTGTTGGTCGCGCAGCGTGTTGGTCATGCGACGCGTTGTCCATCGTGGTGTCACATGGTGCCTACGGCGTGGGAACCTCCTTCTCGCCTTCGG
>NC_057810.1:558957911-559097627 GCF_018294505.1 Triticum aestivum | reverse complement strand
CTCGCTAAATTTTCATAAACATCTTGAAGGGGGGCATAGGTCGAAATGTGTGTTGGTCGTGCAGCGTGTTGGTCGAGCGGCGCGTTGTCCGTCGTGGTGCCACACGGCGCCTACGGCGCGGGGAACCTCCTGCTCGCCTTCGGCTCGTTAAATTTTCATAAACATCTTGAAGGGGGGCATAGGTCGAAGTGTGTGTTGGTCGTTGTCGCGGGATATCCGCGGCCACCTATGGGGTCGGGCGGCCCCTTGCTGGTTCGGCGGGGGGACGTCGCGTTGCACAAAGAGCAGATCGGCGAACGACAAGACGGCAAAGAGCACACAAGCAATTTACCCAGGTTCGGGTCGCCGCTAGGAGTAAGCCCCTACTCCTGCTTTGGTGGATTGATGGTGGAATGAATGTGGTGGTGTGTAGTACACTTGCCCGGCAGGGTTTGCCTCATGGTTGAAGTGACTACGCGCGTATGGTGGCTTGGGTTCCTCAACTTTCCAACCCCTCCTACGAGTGCCATGTGCCTCCTTTTATAGATTAAGGGGTCACCACAGTGGCAAAGTGGTCATTATCCATTGATATGATAGGGAACAGTGCTATCATACCTAACTCTACGGGCTGACATGGTGCATTAAATGCGCCACTTAGTGTCACATCACTGGTCGCCCGGCAAGGCCTGCCGGGCTATCTTGCTAGCTCCGCATCTGTTCCCTTGACACGTTGCAGGACGGGTGTCACCTGCGGGTTTCTTCTGTAGGAAATGGCTGCCATGTGGCGAATGGCTGCCACTTAACCATCTTGCATCCTGACACCGCATTGATTGACGATGTGGGTCGTGCTTGAGTGGTTTGGTGGGGTGGTTCTGCCCCCGCGAGCCCTGACAGGCTCTGCCGGAGAATCTTGGTTACTTGCTTCTGGTGGTGGCCTCGCCCCTTGCCGGGCTCGCCTGCCGGCAAGGGAGGCCCTCTTCTTGCTGATATCTGGCTCTTCTAGCTTGATCTTGGTCTCTCTAGGTTGCATGTTGGTTCTTCAAATCTCTTGGTCCTTCAATCTTTGGCTCAAGATGGTGCTTCAATCTTGATCTTGCGCGTGTGCACAGTTGGGAAACAGACCCATGGTTTGTTGCACCGACAGAAGCCCCCGGGCCTGCCCCGAACGCGCTGCTGAGCGTCGTCGGGGTAGGGCCTAATAAGTGCACATGCAGAATCGCTGAAGGGGTTGGCCCCTTGAGGTTCCTTTTGCTGCTCCATTGATCTTGATACCGGGACGGTTTCCGATTTCCCCACGCATGGTGTAAAGCCAACAATGGTGGGGCCGCTGCACTGATGGCCCGTGAATGACTTTAACGCACCGGGTGGAAACCGCCAATTTACTCTTCCCACGACGCGCTCTTATCCTTAGCCACGTATGATGCATGCATCATGCGGGGTAGGTAACGGAGACGCGTGGCACGGGAGAGCATCTTGGAGTGGGTCCGCCCGCCTTGAATTGGCGGAGGAGGACGGTGGTTGCCCGTTGATGAAGCGGCCCTCCTCCTCGTCCCGCCTATAAAAGGAGGGGCGGAGGAGGACGGAGTCATCCAACTTTGCATTTCTTCTCTTCTTCTCTGCTTCCTCTGGTGATGCTGAATAAAAGAGCCCGAGGCCAGCCCCCGGGCTTCTACTTGGGGCTATTATTGCCTGATGCTGGTGTTGGCGCCCGGGGAGTGAGCCTGATCCTTGGCATGGTGAGCTTCTGGGTCCCTTCAAGGCTCGGCCGGGAGGCCGGGCGGGAGATCAGTGGTAATCCCAGTATTGCCCCTCCCGGAGGTCTTGGGGCTGATGTCAACAAGGGGCGCGCCTTCTTGTCCGCCAAGGAGGGGAGCGGTGCGCCTCGAGCCCCCTGGCCATTTTGGCCTCTCGCCGTCTTCCCGGGGAGAGCGCCGGACGGGTGCCTTGGCCTTACCCCGGAACGGTGTTGATGGATACGAAGCCTGGGGAGAAGGAGAAGACGGGAGGCAGGCCGACCAGCAGGAGCATGACTGCATCGACGTGTTCGTCTCGTACCGGCGACCTGCTGCCTGTCCGCCTGGCTCTTTCCCCCTTTTCTTGGCGCCGTCATCGCCGTTTCTTTCGGCAGCCGGGAAAAGGCTTGTACCCCTGGTGCTTCCGCTTCCTTTTGGGGTCTTCTAACTAGGCCCCGACGCCTTCCTCTGCCGGTGGCTGTGCTGGAGCCCCTCTTCCGGTCCTGGAGGTGGTGACCAGGGGACCGTCGGGGTGCCCCACATGTCTTCCTCCTTTGCAGCCTCGCCACTCCTGATCTTGTCAGGCTGGGCTTGCCAGTTCCTGACAAGGATCGAGGTGGCGTTGTGTCGGTCATCGCCCGTCCCCTTCTCTTCCGACCGCACTACCTAGGACTAGAGGGACAGGGAGAGGAGTTTACGATGCACTTATCTTTTTTCAATCTTAAACTAGCTGGCAATTGCCAAATTTTAATTCAAATAATGTAATCTATCGAGTCCATCTTTGTGTTCTATAATGCTTGTACTTGTATTAGCATATGAATGAAAAAGATGAGTCTTGTCGGAAACCCGTGAATGTGTATGTCCATGCAGAGGTAGAATGCCTCTTTAATGAAAATAAACGAGTTTTCCCCGACAGGATATCCTGTCGGCACCCTCTTTGTCTGCCGGAGAGCCACGTGTGCCGGGGAATAAATAGAGGGGACAGCCCCCCACCAGCTCCTTTTTACCAAAGGCCACTGCAACCATCCCGACCGAAGCAACGTTCGAGTCCTGGATGGGACCACCTAAGTTTCAAAAGAGAGGCAAGGTTTTCTCATGCAAAGTTATAGCTTTATAGAACACTAATGTGCCGAGCAATCTTCTCATCCTTTGTCGAAGCCAAGTTCATGGCAGGAACCTGCAATTCCATGTAAATGAGAATGAATGCAGGATGCAATCCTATCTATATGCATATGCAAATGCTTATGCAGTGATCTTGGTGTGCTCATGCATGCATGCAATCTTAGTTGGGGCCCCTTACAACGCTTCTTTATTTTCTCTTGCACGGGGTCATCGCCCCGGCTTTGTACAAGGGGTTACATGCAGCTGAGGCAAGGCCTTTACAAAAGGGTTGCTGCCGGGCGGTGCCCGGCAGCCTCACGCCTTAAGGGTAGTAGTTGCGGAGATGCTCAATATTCCATGAGTTTTGCAACTGAGTGCCATCTCCGGTCTCCAGACGGACTGCGCCGGGTCTGGTGACTCGTACCACCCGGTAAGGGCCTTCCCACTTTGGTGACAGCTTGTTTGTACCCTTTTTAGACTGAACGTGCCTAAGGACAAGGTCACCTTCCTCAAAACACCAGGCACGAACCCTGCAGCTGTGATAGCGACGCAGGGCTTGCTGGTAGTGTGCAACACGCGTAGTGGCCCGAAGACGATTCTCCTCCAGTAGCACAGCATCGTCACGCCGGTGCTGATCCTGCGCTACTTCATCGTAGGCAAGCACTCGAGGGGACCCGTAAATGAGTTCCGTGGGAATAACTGCTTCTGCCCCGTAGACCAGGGAGTCTTCCCGGTAGCTCGGTTAGGTGTCGTTCTGAGGGACCAGAGAACTACCGGCAGCTCCTTGATCCACCACCTGCTGTGCTTCTGCGGCATATCAAAAGTTCTTTCCTTGAGTCGATGAAGCACTTCAGCGTTCGCCCTCTCAGCTTGTCCATTGCTCCGGGAGTGTGCCACAGAAGCAAATGAGATCTTGCATCCAAGGGCATGAACGTATTGCATGAAGGCGTGGCTCGTGAACTGGGTGCCGTTGTCAGTGATGATCCTTGCCGGAACTCTGAAACGACGCACCAATTCTTTCATGAACTTGATAGCTGACTGAGCAGTCACCTTTCTCATGGCAGTCACTTCCGACCACTTTGTAAATTTGTCGATGGCAACGAACAAGAATTCAAAGCCCCCGATTGCTCGGGGGAAGGGGCTGAGGATATCGAGCCCCCACACCGAAAATGGCCATGATAGAGGGATTGTCTGAAGGGCTTAGGCAGGCAGGTGTGTTCTCTTGGAATGGAACTGGCAAGCTTCACATGTCGTGACGAGCTCGACTGCATCTTGGAGGGCTGTGGGTCAATAGAATCCTTGTCGGAATGTTTTCCCAACTAATGCCCTTGATCCTATGTGTGAGCCACACATTCCTCCGTGAGTTTCAACCAGCAATTCCTTTCCATCCTCCCGACAAACACACTTCAATTTCACACTGTTGGGCCTCCTTATGTATAGAGTGTCATCGACAAACTGATACATACTGGCCCTCCGGGCTACTTTCTCAGTTTCATCTTAGTTGCCAGGGAGTTCTCCGGTTTGGAGGAAGTGGACAATGTGCCTTACCCAAGTTGGAGCCTGGGGCTCGGCAACGAGGAATAGTGGCACCTCCTCTACTGCGGGAGCACCAGCCTCATTCGCGGGGTCCATAGGCTTGGCTAGAGGGGGTGGTCCGACACACTGTGAGGAGTTGTTTCCAGCAAGGTCTCTGCCGAGAGCAGATGACTCTACCGGGAGAGGCTTACCGTAGTCCAACTTTCTCCTCTTCCGGGCCATTGTGGCTGGTGATACGGAGGGTTGAGAGAAACGGAGAACAAAAGATCCTGGTTCCATAGGAAGCTTCTGCGCAACACACTTTGACAGGTGATCAGCTATGATGTTTTCCACACGGGGTACGTGCTCTGTTTGCAGCCCATCAAAGTGCTCCTCCAATCTCCTCACTTCCTTGACGTATGCTTCCATAAATGGGCTCTGATAATCTTTGTTGACTTGCTTCACCACAAGCTGTGAATCTCCTCGAATTATCAACTTCTTAATTCCCAATTTTGCTGCAATCCTGAGACCGGCAAGGAGCCCTTCATACACAGCTGTATTGTTGGTGGCTTCTTCCCGGGCGAAGTGCATTTGGACGACGTACTTTAAGTGCTCCTCGGAGGGGGCAACAAGAAGCACGCCAGCCCCTGCGGCTTGTAGGGAAAAAGCACCATCAAAATACATAATCCATTCTTGGGATGATTCCTGATGTCTACTACGCAACCTTCTCCTTGTAGACGTTGTTGGGCCTCCAAGTGCAGAGGTTTGTAGGACAGTAGCAAATTTCCCTCAAGTGGATGACCTAAGGTTTATCAATCCGTGGGAGGTGTAGGATGAAGATGGTCTCTCTCAAGCAACCCTGCAACCAAATAACAAAGAGTCTCTTGTGTCCCCAACACACCCAATACAATGGTAAATTGTATAGGTGCACTAGTTCGGCGAAGAGATGGTGATACAAGTGCAATATGGATGGTAGATATAGGTTTTTGTAATCTGAAAATATAAAAACAGAAAGGTAACAAGTGGTAAAAGTGAGCGTAAACGGTATTGCAATGCTAGGAAACAAGGCCTAGGGTTCATACTTTCACTAGTGCAAGTTCTCTCAACAATAATAACATAACTGAATCATATAACTATCCCTCAACATGCAATAAAGAGTCACTCCAAAGTCACTAATAGCGGAGAACAAACGAAGAGATTATGGTAGGGTACGAAACCACCTCAAAGTTATTCTTTCCAATCAATCTATTGGGCTATTCCTATAAGTGTCACAAACAACCCTAGAGTTCGTACTAGAATAACACCTTAAGATACAAATCAACCAAAACCCTAATGTCACCTAGATACTCCAATGTCACCTCAAGTATCCGTGGGCATGATTATACGATATGCATCACACAATCTCAATTCATCTATTCAAACCAACACATAGAACCTCAAAGAGTGCCCCAAAGTTTCTACCGGAGAATCATGACGAAAACATGTGCCAACCCCTATGCATAGGTTCATGGGCGGAACCCGCAAGTTGATCACCAAAACATACATCAAGTGAATCACGTGATATCCCATTGTCACCACAGATACGCACGGCAAGACATACATTAAGTGTTCTCAAATCTTTAAAGACTCAATCCGATAAGATAACTTCAAAGGGGAAACTCAATCCATTACAAGAGAGTAGAGGGGGAGAAGAAACATAAGATCCAACTATAATAGAAAAGCTCGCGATACATCAAGATCGTGCCAAATCAAGAACACGAGAGAGAGAGATATCAAACACATAGCTACTGGTACATACCCTCAGCCCCGAGGGTGAACTACTCCCTCCTCATCATGGAGAGCGCCGGGATGATGAAGATGGCCACCGGTGAGGGTTCCCCCCTCCGGCAGGGTGCCAGAATAGGGTCCCGATTGGTTTTTCGTGGCTCTAGAGGCTTGCGACGGCGGAACTCCCATTCTATTCTGCTCTACGATGTTTTTAGGGTATATGGATATATATAGGAGGAAGAAGTACGTCAGGGGAGCCACGAGGGGCCCACGAGGGTGGAGGGCGCGCCCTGGGGGGGGTGGGCGCGCCCCCTACCTCATGCCCACCTCCTTTATTTCTTGACGTAGGGTCCAAGTCTCCTGGATCATATTCGGTGAGAAAATCACGTTCCCGAAGGTTTCATTCCCTTTGGACTCTGTTTGATATTCCGTTTCTTCAAAACTCTGAAATAGGAAAAAAAACCAACAATTCTCGGCCGGGCCTCCGGTTAATAGGCTAGTCCCAAAAATAATATAAAAGTGGATAATAAAGCCCAATATTGTCCAAAACAGTAGATAATATAGCATGGAGCAATCAAAAATTATACATATGTTGGAGACGTATCAGGCATCCCCAAGCTTAATTCCTGCTCGTCCTCGAGTAGGTAAATGATAAAAAAGATAATTTTTGATGCAGAGTGCTACTTGGCATAATTTCAATGTAATTCTTCTTAATTGTGGTATGAATATTCAGATCCGAAAGATTCAAGACAAAAGTTCATATTAACATAAAAATAATAATACTTCAAGCATACTAACTAAGCAATTATGTCTTCTCAAAATAACATGGCCAAAAAAGTTCATCCCTACAAAATCATATGGTTTGGTTATGCTCCATCTTCGTCACACAAAATTCTCAAATCATGCACAACCCCGGATTCAGCCAAGCAATTGTTTCATACTTTAGAATTTTCAAACTCTTTCAACCTTCACGCAATATATGAGTGTGAGCCATGGACATAGCACTATGGGTGGAATAGAATATGGTGGTTGTGGAGAAGACAAAAAGAGGGAGAAGATAGTCTCACATCAACTAGGCGTATCAACGCGCTATGGAGATGCCCATTAATAGATATCAATGTGAGGAGTAGGGATTGCCATGCAACGGATGCACTAGAGCTATAAATGTATGAAAGCTCAACAAAACGCAACTAAGTGGGTGTCCATCCAACTTGCTTGCTCGTGAAGACCTAGGGCACTTGAGGAGGCCCATTGTTGGAATATACAAGCCAAGTTCTATAATGAAAAATTCCCACTAGTATATGGAAGTGACAAAATGAGAGGCTCTCTATCATGAAGATTATGGTGCTACTTTGAAGCACAAGTGTGGCAAAGGATAGTAGCATTGTCCCTTCTCTCTTTTTCTCTCATCATTTTTTGGGCCTTCTCTTGTTTTATGGCCTTTCTCTCCCTTTTTTTATATTCCTCACTTGGGACAATGCTCTAGAAAATGATGATCATCACACTTCTATTTATTTACAACTCAATGATTACAACTCGATACTAGAACAAGGTATGGCTCTATATGAATGCCTCCGGCGGTGTACCGGGATATGCAATGAACCAAGAGTGACATGTATGAAAGAATTATGAAAGGTGGCTTTGCCACAAATACTATGTCAACTACATGATCATGCTAGCAATATGACAATGATGAATGTGTCATGATAAACGGAATGGTGGAAAGTTGCATGGCAATATATCTCGGAATGGCTATGGAAATGCCATAATAGGTAGGTATGGTGGCTGTTTTGAGGAAGATATATGGTGGGTGTATTGCACAGGCGAAAGTTGCGCGGTACTAGAGAGGCTAGCAGTGATGGAAGGGTGAGAGTGCGTATAATCCATGGACTCAACATTAGTCATAAAGAACTCACATACTTATTGCAAAAATCTACAGGCCATCAAAAACGAAAGCACTACGCGCATTCTCCTAGGGGGGAGGTTGGTAAGAGTTAACCATCGCGCGCCCCCGACCTCCACACAAGGGAAGACACTCAAAGAATATTTCATGTTTCAAATTTGTTACACAATGTTCACCATACGTGCATGCTACGGGACTTGCAACCTTCAACACAAGAATTTCTCAATTTCACAACTACTCAACTAGCATGACTCTAATATTATTACCTCCATATCTCAAAACAATTATCAAGCATCCAACTTCTCTTAGTATTCAAAACAATCATAAGAAAGTTTTTACTATCTTGAATACCTAGCATATTAGGATTATTTAAGCAAATTACCATGCTATTTAAGACTCTCAAAATAATATAAGTGAAGCATGAGAGTTCATCTATTTCTTCAAAATAAAACCACCGCCGTGCTCAAAGGATATAAGTGAAGCACTAGAGCAAATGACAAACTACTCCGAAAGATATAAGTGAAGATCAATGAGTAGTTGAATAATTATTTAACTATGTGAAGACTCTCTAACATTTAAGAATTTCAGATCTTGGTATTTTATTCAAACAGCAAGCAAAGCAAAATAAAACGACATTGCAAGGATAGCACACATCAAGTGAAGAAGCAAAAACTTAAGTTTAACCGATACTAATTGATAATTGTTGAAGAAGAAAGGTGGGATGCCAACCGGGGCATCCCCAAGCTTAGACGCTTGAGACTTCTTGAAATATTATCTTGGGGTGCCTTGGGCATCCCCAAGCTTGGGCTTTTGTGTCTCCTTAATTCCTTTCATATCATGGTCTCCCTAAATCTCAAAAGCTTCATCCACACCAAACTCAACAAGAACTCGTGAGATAAGTTAGTATGAACCAATGCAAAAACCTTATCATTCTCTACTGTAGAAAATCAAAAAAATTATTATTCAACATTGCATACTAAATGCCTCTGCATATTTAATACTCCTATCCTCAAATAGAATCATTAAACAAGCAAACATACGCAAACATAACAGCAATCTGCCAAAACAGTACAGTCTATAAAGAATGCAAGAGTATCAATACTTCCCTAACTCCAAAAATTATGAACGAAAATTCCCACTGTAGTAAATTTATCAGAGCTTATTATGCAAAAGGTTTCAACGTTTTATCACATTCTGACTTTTCTAGGGAATTTTTGCAACAGCGGTAAACTTTCTGTTTTCAAACAGCAACATATATACTTGCAAAATAAGCATGGCAAAGGCTATCCTTGACATTTTTATTGAAAATAAAGATGCAAAACATTATTATAAATGATAGCAAGCAAAACTAACAAAATAAAATGACGCTCCAAGCAAAACACATATCATGTGGTGAATAAAAATATAGCTCCAAGTAAAGTTACCGATGAATGAAGACGAAAGAGGGGATGCCGTCCGGGGCACCCCCAAGCTTAGGCTCTTGGTTGTCCTTGAATATTACCTTGGGGTGCCTTGGGAATCACCAATCTTAGGCTCTTGCCACTCCTTATTCCATAGTCCATCGAATCTTTACCCAAAACTTGAAAACTTCACAACACAAAACTCAACAGAAAACTTGTAAGCTCCGTTAGTATAAGAAAATAAATCACCACTTAGGTACTGTTTTGAACTCATTCTAAATTCATATTGGTGTAATATCTACTGTATTCCAACTTATCTATGGTTCACACCCTCCGATACTACTCATAGATTCATCAAAATAAGCAAACAACACATAGAAAACAGAATCTGTCAAAAACAGAACAGTCTGTAGCAATCTGTATCAAACGTATACTTCTGGAAATCCAAAAATTCTACCAAATTAAGAAGTCCTAGATAATTTTTTTATTAATCTACTTCAAAAATAATCAACTGCAAATCACGTTTCTGTGATTTATGAAAACTAATCTCGTGCGCGCAAAGTTTCTGTTTTTTACAGCAAGATCAAATAACTATCACCGTAGGTTATCCTAAAGGTCTTACTTGGCACTTTATTGAAACAAAATCTAGAAAACATGATTACTACAGTAGCATAATCATGTGAACACACAAAAACAGTAAGGGTAAATATTGGGTTGTCTCCAACAAGCGCTTTTCTTTAATGCCTTTTTAGCTAGGCATGATGATGACAATGATGCTCACATAAAAGATAAGAATTGAAACATAACGGGAGCATCATGAAGCATATGACTAGCACATTTAAGCCTAAGCCACTTACTATGCATAGGGATTTTGTGAGCAAACAACTTATGGGAACAAGAATCAACTTGCATAGGAAGGCAGAACAAGTGCAACTTCAAAAATTTCAACACATAGAGAGGAAACTTGATATTATTGCAATTCCTACAGGCATATGTTCCTCCCTCATAATAATTTTCAGTAGCATCATGAATGAATTCAACAATATAACCAGCACCTAAATAATTCTTTTCATGATCTACAAGCATAGAAAATTTACTACTCTCCACATAAGCAAAATTCTTCTCATTCGGAATAGTAGTGGGAGTATCATAAGAGACTTGAATACTATAAATTGTTTCCACATTAAAAGAGTAATGTTCAGAAAAAGGGTAATCATAATCATGACAAGTTTTATAAATATAATCATCACTACTTTTTATAGCATAAGTTTCATCACAATAATCATCATAAGTAGCAACTTTGTTCTCATCATAATCGATTGAAACCTCTTCCAAGATAGTGGACTCATCACTAAATAAAGTCATGACCTCTCCAAATCCACTTTCATAAATATTATAAGATTCAACATCCCAAAATAGTGGGATCATTACTTCCTAAAGTTGACACTCTTCCAAACCCACTTTCATCAATATAATCATCATAGGTAGAAGGCATGCTATCATCATAACAACTTTGCATATCAAAACTTGGGAGGCTAAAAATGTCATCATCATTAAACATAGCATCCCCAAGCTTGGGACAAACATTAATTGCAGCAAATATATTCTCAAATATGTCATCCTCATCAAACATAGCTTCCCCATGCTTGGGCCTTTTCATATCATAAGCATAATCACTCTCATCATTAATAGTATGGATAACACCAATAGTATAGCAATTATCATATTCTTCCAAGCAAGTGCCAAAAAGATTTTCAAGATCATAAGGAGTATCATTATCTTCCCAATCATAATCATCACAATAAGCAATAGGCATAACGAGATCATCATCAAGTGCATCATCTTCCACGATCATTTTTGATTCATTTTCATGAGGCACAACAATAATAGGAGCAACATTATTAGGGAGAGATATCTTTTTACCTCTCTTCCTTTTTATTTTCTTCTTCTTCACCACGTCATGTGTGGGTTCAATCCTCCTTTTGGAGCTCCTTATTGATGAGATTGGTTGAATAGAAGGCTCCTCCTCGTTACCTGATTCATCATAAGAAATAATAGGAGAATATTGGGAAGTCTCTTCCCTTTCGTTAGTGTTCTCTTCATCCTCTATTTCTTTTATTTTCTTTATGTAATTGGCAATATAAGGATTTTCAATGCAATTCACCGCACAATACATATAAATTTCTTCTGGAATAAACTTAGTTTGACATTTCAATTCTTCATAACCTAAAAGCAGACTAAGTTCATTATAATGTGCAAGGGAAATCAAGTCATCACAGTTTTTGGACATGATTCGATCATGAAACAATTTGCATTTGATATTTAAATGACCATGTTCATTGCAAAGTTCACAAGTATGGCTAAGATATTTTAAATTTTCAGCACTAACATTTAGCCTTTCTTGTAACCATTTAGTTTCTAAATACTTATGCCTTTTGCAATATCTATCTTCTCTATTCGGTGTGTACTTGCAAACCCAATGCACTCCACAAAAATTGACATGTTTATAGGAGACATTTTCATCATAACTAGTGCAATCATCATTAGTATCATGGATATTCAAAGAATTTGTACTAACAACATTGCAATCATGCTCATCATTCAAAGATTTAGTGCCAAACATTTTAATGCATTCTTCTTCTAACACTTTGGCACAATTTTCCTTTCCATCATACTCATGAAAGATATTAAAAAGATGAAGCGTATGAGGCAAACTCAATTCCATTTTTTAATTTTCTTTTATAGACTAAACTAGTGCTAAAACAAGAAACAAAAAGATTCGATTGCAAGATCTAAAGATATACCTTCAAGCACTCACCTCCCCAGCAACGGCGCCAGAAACTGCTTGATGTCTACTACGCAACCTTCTCCTTGTAGACGTTGTTGGGCCTCCAAGTGCAGAGGTTTGTAGGACAGTAGCAAATTTCCCTCAAGTGGATGACCTAAGGTTTATCAATCCGTGGGAGGTGTAGGATGAAGATGGTCTCTCTCAAGCAACCCTGCAACCAAATAACAAAGAGTCTCTTGTGTCCCCAACACACCCAATACAATGGTAAATTGTATAGGTGCACTAGTTCGGCGAAGAGATGGTGATACAAGTGCAATATGGATGGTAGATATAGGTTTTTGTAATCTGAAAATATAAAAACAGCAAGGTAACAAGTGGTAAAAGTGAGCATAAACGGTATTGCAATGCTAGGAAACAAGGCCTAGGGTTCATACTTTCACTAGTGCAAGTTCTCTCAACAATAATAACACAATTGAATCATATAACTATCCCTCAACATGCAACAAAGAGTCACTCCAAAGTCACTAATAGCGGAGAACAAACAAAGAGATTATGATAGGGTGCGAAACCACCTCAAAGTTATTCTTTCCAATCAATCCATTGGGCTATTCCTATAAGTGTCACAAACAGCCCTAGAGTTCGTACTAGAATAACACCTTAAGATACAAATCAACCAAAACCCTAATGTCACCTAGATACTCCAATGTCACCTCAAGTATCCGTGGGCATGATTATACGATATGCATCACACAATCTCAATTCATCTATTCAAACCAACACATAGAACCTCAAAGAGTGCCCCAAAGTTTCTACTGGAGAATCACGACGAAAACGTGTGCCAACCCCTATGCATAGGTTCATGGGCGGAACCCGCAAGTTGATCACCAAAACATACATCAAGTGAATCACATGATATCCCATTGTCACCACAGATACGTGCGGCAAGACATACATCAAGTGTTCTCAAATCTTTAAAGACCTAATCCGATAAGATAACTTCAAAGGGGAAACTCAATCCATTACAAGAGAGTAGAGGGGGAGAAGAAACATAAGATCCAACTATAATAGCAAAGCTCGCGATACATCACGATCGTGCCAAATCAAGAACACGAGAGAGAGAGAGATCAAACACATAGCTACTGGTACATACCCTCAGCCCCGAGGGTGAACTACTCCCTCCTCGTCATGGAGAGCGTCGGGATGATGAAGATGGCCACCGGTGAGGGTTCCCCCTCCGGCAGGGTGCCAGAACAGGGTCCCGATTGGTTTTTCGTGGCTCTGGAGGCTTGCGGCGGAGGAACTCCCTATCTATTTCTCCATGATGTTTTTAGGGTATATGGATATATATAGGAGGAAGAAGTACGTCAGGGGAGCCACGAGGGGCCCACGAGGGTGGAGGGCGCGCCCTGGGGGGTGGGCACACCCCCTACCTCGTGCCCACCTCCTTTCTTTCTTGACGTAGGGTCCAAGTCTCCTGGATCAAATTCGGTGAGAAAATCACGTTACTGAAGGTTTCATTCTGTTTGGACTCCATTTGATATTCCGTTTCTTCGAAACTCTGAAATAGGCAAAAAACATCAATTCTGGGCTGGGCCTCCGGTTAATAGGTTAGTCCCAAAAATAATATAAAAGTGGATAATAAAGCCCAATATTGTCCAAAACAGTAGATAATATAGCATGGAGCAATCAAAAATTATAGATACGTTGGAGACGTATCAATTCCTTGCCGGGGAGAGCTGTTTCTGTCACTTCCTCATCAAGGGTTGGTGTCCATTCTACAATAAATTCGGCCAGTGCCCTTCTCTGAATAGTTGAAGTGCTCTCAAACTTCAAAGCAAAGCTGGATAACTCCAAAGCCCACTCCACTATTCTACCGGTAGCCTCAGGGTTTCGGAGTATCCTTTGCAACGGGAAGCGAGTGACAACCGTGATCTCATGGGCTTGGAAGTAGTGGCGCAGTTTCCTTGAGGCCATGATGAGGCCAAAGATCAACTTTTGCATGCCAGAGTACATTGATCTAGCCCCTTGTAATAAGGAGCTGACGAAGTACACTGGGTGCTGCACCACTTTCTTCCTTGCCGCGTCCTTGGGGTTGCCATCGCTGTCGTGCTCATTGCTGTTCTGATCCTTTTCTGACTCTGCCGTGACCTGGCCACTTTCAGCCTCATCCACTTCTCGCTGCGCTACCAAGGCCGCACTGACCACTTTGTTGGTTGCCGCCAAGTAGAGCAATAACGACTCTTGGGGTTTGGGGGCAACCAAGGTAGGCACAGACGATAGGTAGGCCTTCATTCCTGCAAAGTTGCATCTTCTTCCGGGGTCCACTCCATAGGCACTGATTTCTTCAAAATTTTAAAGAAAGGCAGGGCACGCTCAGCAGACTTGGAAATGAATCTGCTTAGCGCGGCAACGCATCCCGTCAAGCGCCTTACATCCTTAATTGTCCTTGGCGCTTGGATCTACTCAATGGCCTTGATCTTGTCGGGGTTGGCTTCAATCCCCCGATGGGACACAAAGAATCCAAGCAGCTTGCCGGAGGGAACACCAAATACACACTTCTCCGGATTAAGCTTCAAGTTGATCTTGCGCATATTAGAAAATGTCTCCTCCAAATCTTGGATAAGGGTGGCCTTATCCTTGGTTTTGACCACGATGTCATCCATATAAGCTTCTATATTTCTATGCAACTGTGGCTCAAAACCAATCTGGACTGCTCTTATGAAAGTGGACCCGACACTCTTCAATCCGAAAGGCATGCAGATAAAGCAGTACGTATCACACGGAGTGATGAATGATGTCTTCTCCTCATCTTCTTTGGACATGAAGATCTGGTGATACCCAGAGTATGCATCCAGAAAGGAGAGCACATCACAACCTGAGGTGGAATCCACAATCTGGTCGATGCGCAACAAGGGAAACGGGTCTTTTGGGCAAGCCTTGTTGAGATCTGTGAAATCAATGCAAAGCCTCCATTTCCCATTAGCCTTACAGACTACCACTCGATTTGCTAACCATGTAGGATGCAGTACCCCTCTGACCAAACCAGCTGCCTCTAGTTTCTTGATTTCCTCGGCAATGAACTGCTATTCCAAGGCCTGCTTCCAGACTTTCTGCTTGACGGGTCTGGCATGTGGGCAGACAGCAAGGTGGTGCTCGATTACCTTCCTGGGAACACCAGGGATATCAGATGGTTGCCAGGCAAACACATCGATATTCGCCCGCAGGAAGGCAACGAGCACGCTTTCCTATTTGTCATCAACGCCAGCCAGCCCTGCCGGGACCTTCTTCACTTGGGGTGCAGTAACCTTGGATCTCTTGCTGTTGGAACACTCCGACATGTCGTCAACGGGTGACGTGCACTCAGAGGGGGCCCGCTTCCCGGACTCCTTGTCGGAGGTCCTACAATCCCTCTTCTTTCCTTTTCTTTCCTTGGCGGGAGCTATCATAGCTGCAGCCTCTGCCGCAACTGCATCCCGGTACATCTTGTCCACACAGATAATTGCATCCTTCTCATCTGACAGGATAGTGATGACTCCAAATGGCCCAGGCATCTTCAAAGTGTTATAAGCATAGTGGGATGCTGCCATGAACTTGGTCAGGGCCGGGTGTCATGGATCTAAGACTGACAGTAGAATGGGGGGTAGGTATGAGGAGGAAAGATCGTAGCTATGGCGAAGTTGTACACATGAGTTTTACGAGTTCAGGCCCTTCGCGGAGGAAGTAACAGCCCTACGTCTCGGTGCCCGGAGGCGGTCGACTGGATTATGCATGTGTGTGTTACAGGGGGTGCGAACCCTTGTGCCAGAGGAGGAGGGTGGCTTATATAGAGTACGCCAGGACCCCGACCATCCTCCGTTACCAAGGGTTCAATGTACATAAAGAGGTGGCGTTACTAATAACGCCAGCCTTAAATGCCTTAATGGCCTTAAAGACTATAGAGTGGACGCTTGCCCGTTGCTGTTCTGGATGACTCCTGGTCTTCAAACAGGTCGAATGGATTCTTGCATGGTTGAATGATCGAGTGGTCGAGTGACCTAAGGAAGGAGGGGTCTCCGGGAGACTGGTAGGTCGAGTGGATTGCACTCGACACCTTTGTTGGGCCCTCCCTGTTGTCTCTTGAGCTTCTTTGCTTCTAAGACAGTGACCTTGGATAGGACGTATAGGTCAGGCCTATTACCCTACCCCAGGTCTATGTCCTCATCACCGGGCATCCCAGAATCCCGTTGTACGGCAGGGGGAGATCAACCACATCAAACACAATCTTCTCAGTCCAATAGTTTAGTTTTCCCCCAAACGTCACCGGCAACGTAATCTTCCCCTTAGGACGGCTCCTACTGGGGTCTACTCCTTGAAACGTGCCGGTAACTTCTAGCTCTTCTTCTCCATTCTGAAACTTGTTGATGACTGTCGGGGAAATCAGATTCAACCCGGCCCCGCCATCCGCTAACATCTTTGTGACCTTGAGGTTGCGAATTGTTGGGGAGACCAACAATGGCAAACACCAAATCACTGTGGTGCGGCCAGGGTGATCCTCCTCATCAAAGATGATGGGCGTGCGGGACCACTTGAGTGGCTTCTGGGCCTCTGGCGCTGGTTCCATAACATTGACCTCTCGTGCCCATCGCTTGAGTTGGCGATGTGAGGTGTGCAAAGATGCACCTCCATCAATGCATAGGGCGTCAGTGGCCTTCTGAATTTCCTGCTCACTGGTTTCCTCTTCATTCTCCCCATCACTCACATCATCACATATTTCCTTCTCTTGGCCCCTGGCAGGTTTTCCTTGGTTCCGAAAGGGTTTGCCGGCGGATTTGCTTCACTGCCTCGACCCTTACCGCCAGCAGCATTCTGACCTTTTTCCTTATCACACTTATCATATTTTGCCCTCTGTCTCTTGACAAGCTGCTCAACCTGATAGCACTCCTGAAGGTCGTGGCCCTTGGTCCGGTGGATCTTGCAGTACGGACCATCACCTTTCCCAGCTTTCTCCGCGGTAGCGGCTTCCCGGCAGGCAGCGCACGCGGCAGCGTCCTTGCTGGGGGGCCTCAGCCTTGGCCTTCTTGCCGGTACTAGGTGTGCCTGAACCTTCCACATTCATCACTGCCTTATCTCTTGGTTTCTTGCTGCGCTTCTTGCCCTTCCTCTAGCTAGTTGATTCATCTTCATCCTCTGAATCAACATTGATGCAATCTTCCTCTCTGGGCAATTTCCTTCCTTCCTCCATCCAAGCACACTTATCCACCAGTGTGTACAGCTCCTTCACAGTCTTGGGAAACCGCACATTCATTTTGGAATGAATGCGGCGGTTGCGCACATTGGACTGGAAAGCTGCTATAACGACCGTCGGATGGATATTTGGAATTTTTCTATGAACTTTACTGAATCTATAAATACTTACGAAGGGTTTCTCCTTCCTTCTGCTGGAGAAGCTGCGGGTCGCTGGGCCTGCCGGGCTCTTGGTGGCCACCGGTGAAAGCACCGATGAACTCGTGGCACAAATCTGCCCATGACGAAATGGAGTTCTCTGGCAGGTGCATCAGCCAAGACCTCACATTGGACTTGAGGCCAAAGGGAAGTAGTTAGTGAACACCTTCTTGTGTCTTCCCCCGGCAGCCTGAATAGCGATGGTGTAGATGCTCAGGAACTCTGCCGGGTTCAGCCTCTCGTCATACTTCTCAGGTATCTCTGGCTTAAATGTGCAAGGGACTTGCCACAACTCTCGTCTAAAGGCAGGGCAGCCGACCTCAAAAGGTAGGCACCCGCCAACACTAAGCGCAGGCTCGTCGACATTGAAGCCATCGTGCCCGTTGGTCTGGCGGGGGTCGTTGCAGCGTCGATCTATAACGATGCGCGTGTCTCCCCATCACCTATCTTCCAGGGTTCGAAGTTGGCCTGGACATGCTCGAGGGTCGGAAGAGGCCATCGAGACATTGTCGGGGTCTTGGTTCAGCTGCGCCTACACCGGCTGCCGTGGTGGGGACGACCCCCTCCGTTCGGCGAGCAGTGCGGGCGGTTGCTGTCGCTTGGGGAGGCCGTGGCGGGCCAGCTCGTCGCGAGCCCCCAGCTTCGGCAAAATCGATAAGGGTTTGGATGGTGCCGCGTCACTCATCCATCTCCTCAGCCGCTGGCGAAAACCTCAGTAGTAGCTGAGCACGCACCATGGCTTCCATGGCTGTGCTTGGCATGGATGTCGATAACGCCGACCGCACCGTGGCTTGGCTCTTGACGGTGCCAACGGCGGCGGCGGGAGCGTCGCATCCGCGCAGCTGTGGGACGACCATCGGGGCAGCGGGGTCCCGCGACGATGGTGCTCGAGGGTTAGCGGCTCCGTCGAGCGTAGCGGTCTGGTCGACTCGTCCGGGAGGGGACACTGTCAGTGTCAAAACCGGTGGATCCCGGGTAGGGGATCCCGAACTGTGAGTCTAAGGTCGATGGTAATAGGAGACGGGGGACACAATGTTTACCTAGGTTTGGGCCCTCTCTATGGAGGTAATACCCTACTTCCTGCTTGATTGATCTTGATGAATATGAGTATTACAAGAGTTGATCTACCACGAGATCGTAATGGCTAAACCCTAGAAGTCTAGCCTGTATGACTATGGTAATGAGTACGCACTCCGGACTAAGTCCTCCGGTTTATATAGACACCAGGGAGATCTAGGGTTACATAAGGTCGGTTATAGAGAAAGGAATCTTCACAGTTGAACGCCAAGCTTGCCTTCCACGCCAAGGAGAGTCCTATCCGGACATGGGTGAGAGTCTTCGGTCTTCGTATCTTCATGGCCCATCAGTCCGGCCCATGGCTAACAGGCCAGACGCCCGAGGACCCCTTAGTCTAGGACTCCCTCAGTAGCCCCTAAACCTGGCTTCAATGACGAGGTATCCGGCGTGCAGATTTGTCTTCGGCATTGCAAGGCGGGTTCCTCCTTCCGAACTCCAAGATAGTCTTCGGACGCAATGGTCGTGTCCGGACCTGCAACACACATACCACACACAACCGTAGAGAGTATAATATTCCACGAGTCCAATCCGCTGACAACTTTTTGCAACATGACATCACGTCTGCCGGTCATTTTTTCGAACCGTTTTTTGTTTGCCGCTCCACGTTTCAAGACGCGGTTGCCATTGGCACGTCTTGTCGAAGCGGAGATCGTGTCCCCTTATTGCGGGATTCTCATCAATACGGGCGTGGGTAACCCAACCGTGCCGTTTACACAGCCCTTGGGAACAGGCGAGTTTTAAGGTGAGTGGGGAGGCGTTCGATATTCACTGCCTTTATAAGGAGATAAGGATTCCCTTTCTTCACCCACGCCTTCTCTCTCTCTGCCCTTCCAGAGCTCCATCGCCCAAATTCTCATCTCCTCCATCTCAGGGAAGAACTCAACCATGTCCGGATCCGGAAGTCAAGGCAAGTGGATGGTCTCTGAAGGAAATATGCCCTAGAGGCAATAATAAAGTTATTATTTATTTCCTTATTTCATGATAAATGTTTATTATTCATGCTATAATTGTATTAACCGGAAACATAATACATGTGTGAATACATAGACAAACATAGTGTCACTAGTATGCCTCTACTTGACTAGCTCGTTAATCAAAGATGGTTAAGTTTACTAACCATAGACATGAGTTGTCATTTGATTAACGGGATCACATCATTAGGATAATGATGTGATTGACATGACCCATTCCGTTAGCTTAGCACTCGATCGTTTAGTATGTTGCTATTGCTCTCTTCATGACTTATACATGTTCCTATGACTATGAGATTATACAACTCCCGTTTACCGGAGGAACGCTTTGTGTGCTACCAAACGTCACAACGTAACTGGGTGATTATAAAGGTGCTCTATAGGTGTCTCTGAAGGTACTTGTTGGGTTGGCGTATTTCGAGATTAGGATTTGTCACTCCAATTGTCAGAGAGGTATCTCTAGGCCCTCTCGGCAATACACATCACTTAAGCCTTGCAAGCATTGCAACTAATGAGTTAGTTGCGGGATGATGTATTACGGAACACGTAAAGAGACTTGCCGGTAATGGTATTGAACTAGGTATTGAGATACCGACGATCGAATCTCGGGCAAGTAACATACCGATGACAAAGGGAACAACGTATGTTGTTATGCAGTCTGACCGATAAAGATCTTCTTAGAATATGTGGGAGCCAATATGAGCGTCAAGGTTCCGCTATTGGTTATTGACCGGAGACGTGTCTCAGTCATGTCTACATAGTTCTCGAACCCATAGGGTCCGCACGCTTAAAGTTTCGATGACAGTTATATTATGAGTTTATGAGTTTTGATGTACCGAAGATTGTTCTGAGTCCCGGATGTAATCACGGACATAACGAGGAGTCTCGAAATGGTCGAGACATAAAGATTGATATATTGGAAGCCTATATTTGGATATCGGAAGTGTTCCGAGTGAAATCGGGAGTTTATCGGAGTACCGGGGGTTACCGGAACCCCCCCGGGGCTTAATGGGCCTACATGGGCCTTAGTGGAAATAGAGGGAAGCAAGGGGAGTGTGGGGCGCGCCCTCGCAAGGCCCAAACCGAATTGGTTTTGGTCAAAGGGGGCCAGCCCCCTCTTTCCTTCTCCTCCTCTCCCTTTCCTTCCCCCTCTCCTACTCCTACTAGGAATAGGAGGAGTCCTACTCCTAGTGGGAGTAGGACTCCCCCTTGGCACGCCTCTCCCTGGCCGGCCGCCTCCTCCCCTTGCTCCTTTATATACGGGGGCATGGGGGCACCCCAGAGACACAACAATTGATCATTAATCTCTTAGCCATGTGCGATGCTCCCCTCCACCATAATCCACCTCGATAATATCGTAGCGGTGCTTAGGCAAAGCCCTGCGTCGGTAGAACATCAACATCGTCACCACGCCGTCGTGCTGACGAAACTCTCCCTCAACACTCGGCTGGATTGGAGTTCGAGGGACGTCATCGAGCTGAACGTGTGCTGAACTCGGAGGTGCCGTACGTTTGGTACTTGGATCGGTCGGATCGTGAAGACGTACGACTACATCAACCACGTTGTGCTAACGCTTCCGCTTTCGGTCTACGAGGGTACGTGGACAACACTCTCCCCTCTCATTGCTATGCATCACCATAATCCTGTGTGTGCGTAGGATTTTTTTTTGAAATTACTGCGTTCCCCAACAGTGGCATCCGAGCCTGGTTTTATGCGCAGATGTCATATGCATGAGTAGAACACAAGTGAGTTGTGGGCGATATAAGTCATACTGCTTACCAGCATGTCATACTTTGGTTCGGCGGTATTGTTGGATGAAGCGGCCCGGACCGACATTACGCGTACGCTTACGTGAGACTGGTTCTACCGACGTGCTTTGCACATAGGTGGCTGGCGGGTGTCAGTTTCTCCAACTTCAGTTGAACCGAGTGTGGCTATGCCCGGTCCTTGAGAAGGTTAAAACATCACTAACTTGACGAACTATCGTTGTGGTTTTGATGCGTAGGTAAGGACGGTTCTTGCTAAGCCCGTAGCAGCCACGTAAAACTTGCAACAACAAAGTAGAGGACGTCTAACTTGTTTTTGCAGGGCATGTTGTGATGTGATATGGTCAAGGCATGATGCTAAATTTTATTGTATGAGATGATCATGTTTTGTAACCGAGTTATCGGCAACTGGCAGGAGCCATATGGTTGTCGCTTTATTGTATGCAATGCAATCGCCCTTTAATGCTTTACTTTATCACTAAGCGGTAGCGATAGTCGTAGAAGCATAAGATTGGCGAGACGACAACGATGCTACGATGGAGATCAAGGTGTCGCGCCGGTGACGATGGTGATCATGACGGTGCTTCGAAAATGGAGATCATAAGCACAAGATGATGATGGCCATATCATATCACTTATATTGATTGCATGTGATGTTTATCTTTTATGCATCTTATCTTGCTTTGATTGACGGTAGCATTATAAGATGATCTCTCACTAAATTATCAAGGTATAAGTGTTCTCCCTGAGTATGCACCATTGTGAAAGTTCTTCGTGCTGAGACACCACATGATGATCGGGTGTGATAGGCTCTACGTTCAAATACAATGGGTGCAAAATAGTTGCACACGCGGAATACTCAGGTTAAACTTGACGAGCCTAGCATATAACAGATATGGCCTCGGAACACGGAGACCGAAAGGTCAAGCGTGAATCATATAGTAGATATGGTCAACATAGTGATGTTCACCATTGAAACTACTCCATCTCACGTGATTATCGGACATGGTTTAGTTGATTTGGATCATGTGATCACTTAGATGATTAGAGAGATGTCTATCTAAGTGGGAGTTCTCAAGTAATATGATTAATTGAACTTTAATTTATCATGAACTTAGTCCTGGTAGTATTTGCATTTCTATGTTGTAGATCAATAGCTCTTGTTGTTGCTCGCCATTTATGTTTTGATATGTTCCTAGAGAAAACTAAGTTGAAAGATGTTAGTAGCAATGATGCGGATTGGATCCGTGATCTGAGGATTATCCTCATTGCCGCATAGAAGAATTATGTCCTTAATGCACCGCTAGGTGACAGAACTATTGCAAGAGCATATACAGACGTTATGAATGTTTTGACAAAAGCTCGGTATGATGACTACTTGATAGTTTAGTGCACCATGCTTTACGGCTTAGAACCAGGACTTCAAAAATTGTTTTGAACACCACAGAGCATATAAGATGTTCCTAGAATTGAAATTGGTATTTCATACTCATGCCCGTGTCGAGAGGTATGAGAGCTCTGATAGTACTTTGCCTACAAGATGGAGGAGAATAGCTTAACAAGTGAACATGTGCTCAGATTGTTTGAGTACTACAATTGCTTGAATCAAGTGGGAGTTAATCTTCCAGATAAAATAGTAATTGACAAAGTTCTCTAGTCACTATCATGAAGTTACTAGAATTTCGTGATGAACTATAATATGCAAGGGATGACGAAAGTAATTCCCGAGCTCTTCGCGATGCTAAAATCGGCGAAGGTAGAAATCAAGAAAAACATCAAGTATTGATGGTTTACAAGACCACTAGTTTCAAGAAAAATGGCAAAGGGAAGAAGGGGAACTTCAAGAAGAACGACAAGCAATATGCTGCTCAAGTGAAGAAGCCCAAGTCTGGACCTAATCCTGAAACTGAGTGCTTCTACAGCAAAGGGACTGGTCAGTGGAAGCGGAACTACCCCAAGTATTTGGTGGATAATAAGGATGGTAAAGTGAACAAAGCTATATTTGATATACATGTTATTGATGTGTACTTTACTAGTGTTTATAGCAACCCCTCAGTATTTCATACTGGTTCAGTTGCTAAGAGTAGTAGTTCGAAACGGGAGTTGCAAAATAAACAGAGACTAGTTAAGGGTGAAATGACGATGTGTGTTGGAAGTGGTTCCAAGATTGATATGATCATCATCGCACACTCGCTATACTTTCGGGATTAGTGTTGAACCTAAATAAATGTTATTTGGTGTTTGCGTTGAGCATGAATATGATTTGATCATGTTTATTGCAATACGGCTATTCATTTAAGTTAGAGAATAATTGTTGTTCTATTTACATGAATAAAACCTTCTATGGTTATACACCCAATGAAAATGATTCATTGGATCTCGATCATAGTGATACACATATTCATAATATTGAAGCCAAAAGATGCAAAGTTAATAATGATAGTGTAACTTATTTGTGGCACTGCCGTTTAGGTCATATTGGTGTAAAGCGCATGAAGAAACTCCATGCTGATGGACTTTTGGAATCACTTGATTATGAATCACTTGATGCTTGCGAACCATGCCTCATGGGCAAGATGACTAAGACTCCGTTCTCCGGAACAATGGAGCAAGCAACTGACTTATTGGATATAATACATACTGATGTATGAGGTCCGATGAGTGTTAAGGCTTGCAGCAAATATCGTTATTTTCTGACCTTCACAGATGATTTGAGCAGATATGGGTATATCTACTTGATGAAACACAAGTCCGAAACATTTGAAAAGTTCAAAGAATTTCAGAGTGAAGTGGAGAATCATCGTAACAAGAAAATAAAAGTTTCTACGATATGATCGCAGAGGTAAAATATTTGAAGTTACGAGTTTGGCCTTCAGTTAAAACAATGTGAAATAGTGTTACTACTCACGCCACCTGGAACACCATAGTGTAATGGTGTGTCCGAACGTCATAATCGTACTTTATTAGATATGGTGCGATCTATGATGTCTCTTACCGATCTACCACTATCGTTTTGGGGTTATGCATTAGAGACAGCTACATTCACGTTAAATAGGGCACCATCTAAATCCGTGGAGATGACACCGTATGAAATATGGTTTGGCAAGAAACCTAAGCTGTTGTTTCTTAAAGTTTGGGACTGCGATGCTTATGAGAAAAAGTTTCAACATGATAAGCTCGAACCCAAATCGGAGAAGTAAATATTCATAGGATACCCAAAAGAAACTGTTGGGTACACCTTCTGTCACAGATCCGAAGGCAAAATATTCGTTGCTGAGAATGGATCCTTTTTAGAGAAGGAGTTTCTCTTGAAAGAAGTGAGTGGGAGGAAAGTAGAACTTGATGACGTAACTGTACCTGCTCCCTTATTGGAAAGTAGTTCATCACAGAAATTTGTTCCTCTGATTCCTACACCAATTAGTGAGGAAGTTAATGATGATGATCATGAAACTTCAGATCAAGTTACTACAAAACTTCGTAGATTAATCAGAGCACGATCCGCACTAGAGTGGTACGGTAATCCTTTACTGGAAGTCATGTTACTTGACCATGACAAAGCTACGAACTATGAGGAAGCGATGATGAGCCCAGATTCCGCAAAATGGTTTAAGGCCATGAAATCTGAGCTGGGATCCATGTATAAGAACAAAGTATGGACTTTGATTGACTTGCCCGATGATTGGTGATCCATTGAGATTAAATGGATCTTCAAGGGGAAGACGGACGCTGATAGTTGTAGCGACCAGACCTCAAACAGTCTGATCTCTGTGCATTAGTGTCATCCCTGGATCAGTAATGCTGACGCACACAGTACTTGAAGGATTTATAACAGAGTAGCAATCACACACTTATTACATCGAATGTCTCAAAAGAGAACTTATTACAATAAATATGGCTTAAGGCCATCTAACAACAATAACAGAGGAAGTCTTGGAAGATAAGCGAGTCCATCAAATCCAACGGCATCACTGAGTATAGAACCACGACCTAAAGGCACCTTACTAGTCATCTGAAAGTCTGCAACATGAACGTTGCAGCCCGAAAACGGGTCAACACATGGAATATGCTGGCAATGTAACACATAGAGAGCAATGAAAGAAATAGGCTATACTACATGCATATATGGCTGGTGGAAAGCTCTATGGTTACTGTTTTTGCGTAAAGCCAATTTTTCCCTACTGCAAAGGAATAAATTTTATTTAACTATCATGGTGGTTATTAAACATTGAGAATGGTTGACAACATCCTCAATCCCAATTAAGCATCATCATTAAAACCCAACAAAATTGACTAAAGTAACATGATGAGATTCACATGATAATCCAGGTACTAGATACTCAAGATGTCCATAACCGGGGACACGGCTAATCATGATTAGTTTATACACTCTGCAGAGGTTGTGCACTTTTCCCCACAAGACTCGATCTCCTCCGTTGGGATTCTCGCACTACATGATGTTTGAGAAACGGATGACCGAGACATAGTCTTTTAGAAGCGCTAGCACCTTACGATTGGGTAGACCGTACCAACCTACATCCCCTACATCTGCTAGTCTACCACTGTAAGAGTTCGCATGACTTAGTCAACTATGCTAGAGCCCATAGTAGCTTGTGGCTGCACACGGAAGTTTCTAGTATGGATAATCTCATGATCCCTTTGAGCCTGGGTGGCGGTCCATAAAGAAAACAACAGGCAATCCTGGAATACCCAGGTACCTCAATCCACCCAGATGTGTGTTTAAGTTGCCACCTTAAATAAACCATTAATTAACAATCTCACATCTGTCATGGATATCACTCACCCAATCCACGTCTACTAGCATAGCATGGCATAATAAGCAAACATAGAAGTAACTCCCAAAGGTTTGATAATGAAACATGTAATAGGTACTACCTCAACTACTTCCCATCCCACAATTTAATTAGATCCTAATCATGCAATGTTTGAGGATTGATCTAATGCAATAAAACTGGGTAATAAAGAGGTATGATCAAAGTGTTACTTGCCTTGCTGATGATCCGCGAAACCTAGAGATTCAAAGTAACAGGCGGCGCACTCCGGGTACTCTATCGCAAACAAACAAACAAGCATACAATAAGTACTCATCTAATGCACAGGTAGAACACAAATAAGAGATCTAACCAGAAAGTTCAACTTAAGAACTCCGGTTTACAAAAAGAATCAAATCGAACGAAGCAACGGAAGTCAAACGGCGAAAGAAACAAACTTCGTTTTACTAATCTGGACCTAAGTCAAATTTTACAGAAGCAAAAACTTGTTTAAGTTGGTTAAACGGAAAGAGGGTTTCGAGACGAAACTCCAGGCGCTTGAATCGCCTGATTCTGATAAACGAGCGAAAAGTTATACTAAAACGAAAATCGGATCAGAAATCGCGATAAAAAATAATCGCGGTAAATCCGACAAAAAGAAAAACGATGAACAAATTAACGAACGAACGTTCGTTATCTGGATATAAACGATGAACGCGTTCGTTAAAACGAACGAACGAGCGAACGCTCGCTAATTAACCTAAACCGAAAAAACGAATCTAATAAAAAAACGGAAACTAAAAAAACCGAATGAAAACCGACGAAAACCAAGCGGTTTTCTGAAAAAACCCGGCGGCGGGATCGAAGTCAACCTCGGGCGGCGGGGTCGGTGGCGGCGGCTCCGGCTCCAGCGGGCGGCGCGGGCAGCGGCGGCGTGCGCGGCGGCGCGATGCGGCGGCGGCGACAAAGGAGGCTGTGGCGGCGGCAAAGCGGCGGCGGTGGCGGCAAAGGCGGCGGGGCGGGGCGGCTAGGGTTTGGGGGTTCGGCTAGGCCTCCCCGGCTTATAAAGCCGGCCAGGCCAGGTGTCCGGGTCGGACACGACCCGTTAGGTCGGTTCGTTTTTTTAATAATTACGCTCAGAAAAACAAACAAAAGGAATACTAAACGGACTCCAAAAATCTCGAAATAAATTTTCCCCGACTTCTAAAATCAAGACGAACAAAGTGAACATTTATTTGGGGCCTAAATGCAATTTTGAAAAATGCATATTTTTCCTAAATTCAAATAAAATAGCGAAAAACTCCCAAATAAAATCTTAGTTGATTTTATTATTTAATCCTCAATATTTCTTTATTTTGGGAAAGTCATTTTATTCCCTCTCTAATATTTTTGTAATATAAATAATTGAAGATAAAATAATTAAAATCAAATGATCCTATTCTCAAAATTTGAGAAAACACAAATATGAAAATAACAAAATCCCCAACTCTCTCCGTGGGTCCGTGAGTTGCGTAGAATTTCTAGGATCAAACCCAAAAGCAAATAAAATATGATATGCAATGATGATCTAATGTATAACATTCCAAATTGAAAAATTGGGATATTACAAACCTACCCCCCTTAAGATGAATCTCGCCGTCGAGATTCGGGTTGGCTAGAAAATAGGTGAGGGTGGTCTTTCAGCAAATCTTCCTCTCGCTCCCAGGTGGCCTCATCCTTGGTGTGGTGGCTCCACTGAACTTTGCAAAACTTGATAACCTTGCTGCGGGTGACTCGGCTGGTATACTCCAAAATCTTAACTGGTTTCTCTTCATAAGTCAAATCACTGTCCAACTGAACCGCTTCCAACGGCACTGTATCCCTCAGTGGTATATCAATCATCTCCGCGTGGCACTTCTTTAACTAGGAAACGTGGAACACATCATGAACTCCTGACAATCCTTTGGGCAATTCCAGCTTGTAGGCTACTTCTCCCATATGCTCCAAAACTCGGTATGGTCCTACAAAACGTGGCGCTAACTTTCCCTTAACTCCAAAACGCTTAACTCCCCGAAGTGGAGATACTCGAAGATAAACTCGGTCTCCGACTTCGTAAACTGTCTCCTTGCGCTTAGAATCTGCGTAGCTCTTTTGCCTGGACTGGGCTACCTTGAGCCTATCGCGAATCAACTTCACCTTATGTTCAGACTCTTTAATCAAATCCGGTCCAAACAACTAGCGGTCTCCAACTTCGTCCCATGACAACGGTGTTCTGCACCTCCTTCCATACAAGGCTTCGAAAGGGGCCATCTTCAAACTGGATTGATAGCTGTTGTTGTAAGAGAACTCTGCATATGGCAAATTGTCGTCCCAACTAGATCCATAATCTAGCGCACAAGCTCTCAGCATATCCTCCAAAATCTGATTGACTCTCTCGGTCTGTCCATCTGTCTGTGGATGAAAAGCTGTGCTGAACTCTAGCCTGGTACCCAAAGTTTCATGCAACTGATTCCAGAACATTGAGGTAAACTGGGTTCCTCTATCTGATATGATATTCCTCGGAACTCCATGCAGACATACTATCCTGGTCATGTATATCTTTGCCAACTTAGCACTGGTGTAATTGGTCTTTACTGGGATGAAATGAGCTACCTTCGTCAATCGATCAATTACAACCCAAATTGAGTCATAGCCTGAACGGGTCCTAGGTAATCCCGTGATAAAATCCATGCCTAGCTTATCCCACTTCCATTCGGGTATCGACAATGGCTGTAACAATCCTGCTGGCTTCTGATGCTCTGCCTTTACTCTCTGACATACATCACAAACTGCTACGTACTCCGCAATATCCTTCTTCATTCCGGTCCACCAGAAAGTATCCTTCAAATCCAAATACATCTTGGTATTTCCTGGGTGAATCGAATATGGTGAGTCATGGGCCTCCTGCAGAATTAACTTCCTGATCTCCGGGTCATTTGGCACATAAACACGGTCTTCAAACCATAGGGTATCGTGCTCATCCTCACGAAATCCCTTAGCCTTCCCTTTGCTCATTTTCTCCTTTATAGAGGCAATCTCCTTATCAGTCTTCGAGCTTCTCTGATCCTTTCCATCAAGGTAGACTGAATCTCCAATGCTGCTACATAGCCTCTCAGAACTATCTCCAAACATAGCTCACGAAGGTCCTCGGCTAACTCCTTCGGTAAATCTCCCGTCATTAGTGTATTGACATGGCTCTTATGACTCAATGCGTCAGCTACTACATTAGCCTTTCCGGGATGATAATGCAATCTCATATCATAATCCTTGATGAGTTCCAACCACCTCCTTTGTCTGAGATTTAACTCCTTCTGTGTGAAAATGTACTTCAAACTCTTGTGATCCGTGTACACCTCACAATGGTTTCCAATGAGGAAATGTCTCCAAGTTTTTAATGCATGCACTTCGGCTGCTAACTCCAAATCATGGGTGGCATAATTCAACTCATGAGGTTTCAGTTGTCGTGACACATACAAAACAACTCTTCCTTCCTGCATAAGCACTGCTCCAAGTCCTCGACGTGAAGCGTTGCAGTATACTTCATAATCCTTGTTCTGATCTGGCAGAATCAACACTGGTGAGGTAACCAAACGTTTCTTCAACTCCTGGAAACTGGCATCACATTCCTCAGTCCATATAAACTTGGTATCCTTCTTCAACAACTCCGTCATAGGTTTTGCAATCTTCGAGAAATTCTCAATAAATCTCCGGTAGTATCCTGCGAGTCCAAGAAAACTTCGAATCTCTCCAACTGTTGTTGGTGCTTCCCAATTTGTCACAGTGACAACCTTGGTGGGATCAACTGCTATTCCTTCTCCGGATATAACGTGTCCAAGGAATCCTACTTCCTTCAACCAAAACTCACATTTGCTGAACTTGGCGTATAACTGATGTTCTCTGAGCTTCTCAAGTACCAATCGCAAATGCTCCTTGTGTTCCTCTTCATTCTTCAAGTAAACCAGAATATCATCAATGAACACTACGATGAACTTGTCCAAAAACTCCATAAACACCTTGTTCATCATGTTCATAAAATAGGTAGGTGCGTTAGTCAGACCAAATGACATAACGATATACTCATACAGCCCATACCTGGTGGTAAAAGCTGTCTTAGGTATGTCCTGCTCTCGAATCTTCAACTGATGGTACCCAGATCGCAGATCGATTTTAGAAAATACCTTAGCTCCTTGCAATCGATCAAACAAATCATTTATCATTGGTAGTGGGTACTTGTTCTTAATTGTTACTTCATTCAATCCACGATAATCAACAACCATCCTTAAAGATCCATCCTTCTTCTCCACTAGAAGTACTGGCGATCCTCAAGGCGAAGAACTTGGGCGAATATAACCTTTATCCAGTAACTCCTTAATCCGCTTCTTAATCTCTTCCAAATCCTTTGCGGGCATCCTGTATGGTCTCTTTGATATTGGCCCTGTGCCTGGCAAAAGCTCAATCAAAAACTCAATGTCTCTATCCGGTGGCATGCCTGGCAACTCCTCCAGAAATACATCAGGGAAATCCTTTACCACTGGTACTTCCTCCTGCACAACTCCTGATAAGGAATTTACTTGAGTCCTCTTCGGCACATGCCGGGATACATACTTGATCCTTCTTCTTTCTGGCGTCATAAGCAAAATTGACTTACTGGCGCATTCAATGTTCCCTTCATACTTCGATAACCAATCCATGCCTAATATCACATCCAATCCTTGAGATTCCAATACTATTAGGTCTGAGGGAAACAAATAGTTACCAATCCTTAATGGTAACTGATCACACCATAGACTAGCCATATACTCTGCTCCAGGCGAGGTTACTAACATGGGTGACCTAAGGGCTTGGGTTGGCAGTTTATACTTATCCACAAATCCCCTTGAGATGTATGAATGCGATGCACCAGTATCAAAAAGAATGAGTACAGTAAATGACTTAACCAAAAACTTACCTATTACTGCATCTGGCTGAGCTTCAACCTCCTCCACATTAACGTGGTTCACCTGTCCCCTATTGAAAGGGTTCAGCTTCTTCCCAGAGCTTCCATTTCCATTCTGAGCTTCAGGACATTCATTGGCATAATGTCCGGTCTTCTGACACTTAAAACAGGTGACTTGGCTCAGGTCTCTCTTGGCCAGGGTTGATGGGGTGGTACGGTTCTGGCCGTTGCTTCCTCCATTCCCATTACCATTCTTGGGGCCATTATGGTTGTGCGAGCTACTTCCTCCATGGGTATGCTGGAAAGGTCCTCCCGGTTTTGGGGTAAAACGTGGCTTCTGTTGAGATCCAGAATTGTACTTCCCTTGTCCATACTTCCTCTTGCGGTTTTCAATCTGCTGATGCTTCCCTTCAATCATAAGAGCACGATCTACCAACTCCTGGTAGTTGTTGAACCTTGCTACCATCAACTGCATGCTCAGCTCATCATTTAGTCCTTCCAAAAACTTCTCCTACTTAGCAGCATCCGTAGCAACGTCATCTAGGGCATAACGTGCTAGCTTACTAAAGTCATCCACATACTGGCCAACAGTCCACCCTCCTTGGCGGAAGTTGCAAAACACACGCTTCTTCATGGCCATAGCTCCTGCTGAAACATGGGCAATACGGAAAGCTTGCTGAAACTGATCCCATGTGATAGTGTCTACAGGATAAGTGGCTGTGAAATTCTCCCACCATGCTGCTGCGGGTCCTTCAAGCTGATGGGCGGCAAATTTCACCTTTTCCGCATCTGTGCATCCTGCTGTGGTCAACTCCCTTCCTGTCTTACGGAGCCAATCATCTGCAACAATCGGCTCAGTGCTACTGGAGAACACCGGCTTATTCAATCTAAGGAAACGGGTTAAGTGATCAACATGTGGTGGTGGTGGTGGGTTGTTGTTGTTGTTGTTCCCCTGATTCTGATTCTGGACTAGCAACTACATCAAAGCATTCTGCTGCTGGATCAACTGAGTGAGCTCCGGTGGGAAAGCAAATCCATTGTCACGTCTCGGAGGCATCTGAGGTTTTAGAAAGGACGAGAATATAGAATAGAATGAGGTCTAGAGAGAAAACACTACCCATATGCACATGAGGCAAATGCACACAAAATCACTTCATTCAATCAAATAAAGCATACAATCGGTCTAGAACTATCGTAAAAAGTGCTTGGACTATGCTATATACATGGTGGAACACTACTACTGTTAATGGTGGTCTACTAGAAAAACTGCTCCGATGAAGACTCCATGATATCTGCTCCAGCTTCGTCTTCGAAGTCATCATCACTATCGTATGGATCCGAATCGGTGTCGTCGATGATGATGTAGTTCCCCGGGCAAGTGGAATCGTCATCTTCTCCTCCTGGCGCGGGATCTCCCATGAAAGACTCCTAGCTTCCTGGTCAGGTCATCATTCTTCTCCACTAATACTTTGATTTCCTCCATATAATCTTCGCGTGTAGCCTTGAGTTCTTCCTCCAGCTCCGTGATTCTTGTCATTGCCTTCTTTAAATCCAACATGTCTGTGCACATCTGGTTCTCCTGGCGTCAAATGTGCTGGTTTAACTCCTGGATGAAAGCTGCAATTGATCGGTCCTTCCTGGTGCTGATCATCTCCCAATGCTCATCTCGGCGCCCACAAATTTGGTAGATAGTATCCTTGAGATCATTGCAGTAAACTTCTCCAATGCATCCCATGGTGATGTGAGCTGCCATACTCTTTCCTAGGCTCCAGCTTGGTGCATCAAAGGAAAACTCTATGGGCTCAGTGACTGGTGCGAAAGTTCTTCCTGGAACTTGAACTTGAATCATCCAGCGCTCCTCTTCGGGTAAAGTGGCGTTGTAGGTCCCGGTGAAGCTTGGTACTCCGATGTTCAGGTACTTAGTGACTTCCTTCAGGTGGCGTCCAAAGGGTGTATCTTCATCTGGTTGCGTGAACTTGTTCATTGCATCCGCCATCCTAAAAGAGTAGAAAAGATGAGGAGTCAGAAATGAGAAGAGAGTAGTGATCTAGGGCTTTAGCTTAGTGGTCGTGTCCTACAGTCAGCGTGTGCTCTGATACCATCTTTTAGCGACCAGACCTCAAACAGTCTGATCTCTGTGCATCAGTGTCATCCCTGGATCAGTAATGCTGACACACACAGTACTTGAAGGATTTATAACAGAGTAGCAATCACACACTTATTACATCGAATGTCTCAAAAGAGAACTTATTACAATAAATATGGCTTAAGGCCATCTAACAACGATAACAGCGGAAGGCTTGGAAGATAAGCGAGTCCATCAACTCCAATGGCATCACTAAGTATAGAACCATGACCTAAAGGCACCTTACTCGTCGTCTCAAAAGTCTGCAACATGAACGTTGCAGCCTGAAAATGGGCCAGCACATGGAATATGCTGGCAATGTAACACATAGAGAGCAATGAAAGAAATAGGCTATACTACATGCATATATGGCTGGTGGAAAACTCTATGGTTACTGTTTTTGCGTAAAGCCAATTTTTCCCTACTGCAAAGGAATAATTTTATTTAACTATCATGGTGGTTGTTAAACATTGAGAATGGTTGACAACATCCTCAATCCCAATTAAGATCATCATTAAAACCCAACAAAATTAATTAAAGTAACATGATGAGATTCGCATGATAATCCAGGTACTAGATACTCAAGATGTCCATAACCGGGGACACGGTAATCATGATTAGCTTATACAGTCTGCAGAGGTTGCACACTTTTCCCCACAAGACTCGATCTCCTCCGTTGGGATTCTCGCACTACATGATGTTTGAGAAACGGATGACCGAGACATAGTCTTTCAGAAGCTCTAGCACCTTACGATCGGGTAGACCGTACCAACCTACATCCCCTACATCTGCTAGTCTACCATTGTAAGAGTTCGCACGACTTAGTCAACTATGCTAGAGCCCATATTAGCTTGTGGTTGCACACAGAAGTTTCTAGTATGGATAATCTCATGATCCCTTTGAGCCTGGGTGGCGGTCCATAAAGAAAACAATAGGCAATCCTGGAATACCCAGGTACCTCAATCCACCCAGATGTGTGTTTAAGTTGCCACCTTAAATAAACCATTAATTAACAATCTCACATCTGTCATGGATATCACTCACCCAATCCACGTCTACTAGCATAGCATGGCATAATAAGCAAACGTAGAAGTAACTCCCAAAGATTTGATAATGAAACAGGTAATAGGTACTACCTCAACTACTTCCCATCCCACAATTTAATTAGATCCTAATCATGCAATGTTTGAGGATTGATCTAATGCAATAAAACTGGGTAATAAAGAGGTATGATCAAAGTGTTACTTGCCTTGCTGATGATCCGCGAAACCTAGAGATTCAAAGTAACAGGCGGCGCACTCCGGGTACTCTATCGCAAACAAACAAACAAGCATACAATAAGTACTCATCTAATGCACAAGTAAAACTCAAATAAGAGATCTAACCAGAAAGTTCAACTTAAGAACTCCGGTTTGCAAAAAGAATCAAATCAAACAAAGTAACGAAAGTCAAACGGCGAAAGAAACAAACTTCGTTTTACTAATCTGGACCTAAGTCAAATTTTACAGAAGCAAAAACTTTTTTAAGTTGGTGAAGCAGAAAGAGGGTTTCGAGACGAAACTCCAGGCGTTTGAATCGCCCAATTCCGATAAACGAGCGAAAAGTTATACTAAAACGAAAATCGGATCAGAAATCGCGATCAGAAATAATCGCGGAAAATCCAAGAAAAAGAAAAATGACGAACAGATTAACGAACGAACGTTTGTTATCTAGATCTAAACAATGAACGCGGTCGTTAAATCGAACGAACGAGCGAACGATCGCCTATTAACCTAAACCGAAAAAACAGAATCTAATAAAAAAATGGAAACTAAAAAAAACGAAAACCGGCGAAAACCAAGCGGTTTTCTGAAAAAAACCCGGCGGCGGGATCGAGGTCAACCTCGGGCGGCGGGTTCGGCAGGCGGTGGGGTCAGCGGCGGCGGCTCTGGCTCCAGCGCGGGCGGCGGCGGCGGCGGCAAAGCGGCGGCGGCAAAGGCGGAGGGACGGGGCGGCTAGGGTTTGGGGGTTCGGCTGGGCCTCCCCGGCTTATAAAGCCGGCCGGGCCAGGTGTCCGGGTCGGACACGGCCCGTTAGGTTGGTTCGTTTTTTTAAATAATTACGCTCAGAAAAACAAACAAAAGGAATACTAAACGGACTCCAAAAATCCCGAAATAAATTTTCCCCGACTTCTAAAATCAAGCCGGACAAAGTGAACATTTATTTGGGGCCTAAATGCAATTTTGAAAAACGCATATTTTTCCTAAATTCAAATAAAATAGCGAAAAACTCCCAAATAAAATCTTATTTGATTTTATTATTTAATCCTCAATATTTCTTTATTTTGGGAAAGTCATTTTATTCCCTCTCTAATATTTTTGTAATAGAAATAATTGAAGATAAAATAATTAAAATCAAATGATCCTATTCTCAAAATTTGAGAAAACTCAAATATGAAAATAACGAAATCCCCAACTCTCTCCGTGGGTCCTTGAGTTCCGTAGAATTTCTAGGATCAAACCGAAAAGCAAATAAAATATGATATGCAATGATGATCTAATGTATAACATTCCAAATTGAAAATTTGGGATGTTACAATAGTAGTGTTACTATATACAAAGCTAGAATTGTCGCAAAAGGTTTTCGACAAGTTCAAGGTGTTGACTATGATGAGAGTTTCTCACTCGTATCTATGCTTAAGTCTGCCCGAATCATGTTGGCAATTATCGCATTTTATGAAATCTGGTAAATGGATAAACAAAACTACATTCCTTAATGGATTTCTTGAAAAAGAGTTGTATATGATGCAACCAGAAGGTTTGGTCAATCCTAAAGGTGCTAACAAAAATATGCAAGCGATCCATCTGTGGACTGGTGCAAGCATCTCGGAGTTGGAATTTACGCTTTGATGAGTTGATCAAAGCATATAGTTTTATATAGACTTGCAGTGAAGCCTGTATTTACAAGAAAGTGAGTGGGAGCACTACAGCATTTCTGATAAGTATATGTGAATGACATATTGTTGATCGGAAATAATGTAGAATTATTCTGCAAAGCATAAAGGAGTGTTTGAAAGGAGTTTTTCAAAAGAAAGACCTCGGTGAAGCTGCTTACATATTGAGCATCAAGATCTATAGAGTTAGATCAAGACGCTTGATAAGTTTTTTCAATGAGTACATACCTTGACAAGATTTTGAAATAGTTCAAAATGGAACAGTCAGAGAAAGAGTTCTTGCCTGTGTTACAAGGTGTGAACTTGAGTAAGACTCAAAGCCCGACCACGATAGAAGATAGAAACATAATGAAAGTCATTCCCTGTGCCTCAGCCATAGGTTCTATAAAGTATGCCATGCTGTGTACCAGATCTATTGTATACCCTACACTGTGTTTAGCAAGGAAGTACAATAGTGATCTAGGAGTAGATCACTGGACAGCGGTCAAAATTATCCTTAGTGGAATAAGGATATGTTTCTCGATTATGGAGGTGACAAAAGGTTCGTCGTAAAGGGATACATCGATGCAAGTTTTTTACACCGATCCAGATGACTCTAAGTCTCGATCTGGATACATATTGAAAGTGGGAGAAATTAGCTAGAGTAGCTCCGTGCAGAGCATTGTTGACATAGAAATTTGCAAAATACATACGGCTCTAAATATGACAGACCCGTTGACTGAACTTCTCTCACAAGCAAAACATGATCACACCTTAGTACTCTTTGGGTCTTAATCACATAGCGATGTGAACTAGATTATTGACTCTAGTAAACCCTTTGGGTGTTGGTCACATGACGATGTGAACTATGGGTGTTAATCACATGGTGATGTGAACTGTTGGTGTTAAATCACATGGCGATGTGAACTATATTATTGACTCTAGTGCAAGTGGGAGACTGAAGGAAATATGCCCTAGAGGCAATAATAAAGTTATTATTTATTTCCTTATTTCATGATAAATGTTTATTATTCATGCTAGAATTGTATTAACCGGAAACATAATACATGTGTGGATACATAGACAAACTAAGTGTCACTAGTATGCCTCTACTTGACTAGCTCGTTGAATCAAAGATGGTTAAGTTTCCTAACCATAGACATGAGTTGTCATTTGATTAACGGGATCACATCATTAGAGAATGATGTGATTGACATGACCCATTCCGTTAGCTTAGCACTTGATCGTTTAGTATGTTGCTATTGCTTTCTTCATGACTTATACATGTTCCTATGACTATGAGATTATGCAACTCCCGAATACCAGAGGAACACTTTGTGTGCTACCAAGCATCACAACGTAACTGGGTGATTATAAAGGTGCTCTACAGGTGTTTCCGAAGGTACTTGTTGAGTTGGCATAGATCGAGATTAGGATTTGTCACTCCGATTGTCGGAGAGGTATCTCTGGGCCCTCTCGATAATGCACATCAATATAAGCCTTGCAAGCATTGTAACTAATGAGTTAGTTGTGGGTTGATGCATTATAGAACGAGTAAAGAGACTTGCCGGTAACAAGTTTGAACTAGGTATTAAGATACCGACGATCGAATCTCGGGCAATTAACATACCGATGACAAAGGGAACAACGTATGTTGTTATGCGGTTTGACCGATAAAGATATCCGTAGAATATGTGGGATCCAATATGAGCATCCAGGTTCCGCTATTGGTTATTGACCGGAGACGTGTCTCGGTCATGTCTACATAGTTTTCGAACCCGTAGGGTCCGCACGCTTAAAGTTTCGATGACAGTTATATTATGAGTTTATGAGTTTGATGTACCGAAGGTTGTTCGGAGTCCCTGATGTGATCACAGACATAATGAGGAGTCTCGAAATGGTCGAGACATAAAGATTGATATATTGGAAGCCTATATTTGGATATCGGAAGTGTTTCGGGTGAAATCGGGATTTTACCGGAGTACCGGGGGTTACCGGAACCCCCCCGGGGCTTAATGGGCCTACATGGGCCTTAGTGGAAATAGAGGGCAGCAAGGGGAGTGTGGGGCGCGCCCTCCCAAGGCCCAAACCGAATTGGTTTAGGGCAAAGGGGGCCGACCCCCTCTTTCCTTCTCCTCCTCTCCCTTTCCTTCCCCCTCTCCTACTCCTACTAGGAATAGGAGGAATCCTACTAGTGGGAGTAGGACTCCCCCTTGGCGTGCCTCTCCCTGGCCGGCCACCTCCTCCCCTTGCTCCTTTATATATGGGGGCAGGGGGGCACCCCAGAGACACAACAATTTATCATTCATCTCTTAGCCGTGTGCGGTGCCCCCTCCACCATAATCCACCTCGATAATATCGTAGCGGTGCTTAGGCGAAGCCCTGTGTCGGTAGAACATCAACATCGTCACCACGCCGTCGTGCTGACAAAACTCTCCCTCAACACTCAGCTGGATCGGAGTTCGAGGGACATCATCGAGCTGAACGTGTGCTGAACTCGGAGGTGCCATACGTTCGGTACTTGGATCGGTCGGATCGTGAAGACGTACGACTACATCAACCGCGTTGTGCTAACGCTTCCGCTTTCGGTCTACGAGGGTACGTGGACAACACTCTCCCCTCTCGTTGCTATGCATCACCATAATCCTGTGTGTGCGTAGGATCTTTTTTGAAATTACTGTGTTCCCCAACAGTCTCCTCCGTCAAGGAAAAGGACATCACCCAGCTTTGGGCGGCCGGGTATCTGGCGAAAGGAATCGCCCACCGTCTGCCAACCAAGGGGCAAGTCATCCCCACTCCGAAGCCTACTGAGAGGGTGGTCTTCCTCCCTCACTTCGTCCGCGGGTTAGGGTTCCCACTCCACCCTTTTGTCCGTGGACTGATGTTCTATTACGGGCTGGATTTCCATGATCTGGCCCCAAACTCCTTCCTCAACATCTCGGCATTCATTGTCGTGTGCGAGGCTTTCCTCCGCATCCACCCCCACTTCGGATTATGTCTCAAGATCTTCAAAGTGAAGCCGAAGGTGGTGGATGGTCAGCACGCGGAGTGCGGAGGTGCCATGGTGAGCAAGATGCCCAACGTCACATGGCCCAAGGGCACTTTTGTGGAGACTGTCAAAGAGTGGCAAAAGCAGTGGTTCTAGATCACAGAGCCATGCGGCGCCACTTGGGCGGCGGCTCCCGAATTCAAGGCCGGGGCTCCAATGCGGCTCACCTCCTGGATGGAGAAGGGTCCCAACTGGTCTTCGTCGAACGAGTTGATAGCGCTGGAAACGTGCATTCAGAGCATGGTGGATAAAAAAATCAAGCTCGTCGATGTGATCCAGGTGATGCTGGTTCGTTGAATCCTCCCCTGCCAAAGCCGAAGCTTCCCTCTATGGGAATTCGATCCAGTGAAGCACTAGACCCTGGAGAGGCTCTTCGGAACTACTCACGAAGATGCCTGGAAGTTGCTCTTCAAGGCAAACGAGAAGCCGCCGGTCATTGATTCGGACCGCGGACACGATCATACTCATCCCGCTAATGCGGTAAGTCCTTTACCCCCCAAGGTGTACCCTCTACTTGCTTGTCCAAGGAGGGTGGTTAATCTTTACTGTATTCTTTCAGGTGTGGACGGAGAGAGTGGAGCGGATCCAGTGTTCGGCTCCGCTGCTCGAAGAGCCAGTCATCCCGCTCCTGGCGAAGATGCTGGTTCCGGCGCCCTATCAGCCGCCGGAGAAGAAGGCCAAGAAGAAGGCCAAGGGGGCCAAAGGTGGCCCCCACTGCAAGGGTGCTTCGGACGTGACGTCCGAAGATGAAGAGACCCATTCCTCCGCCACTGAGGACGACGACAAGGAGGAGGAGGAGAACAACCCTCCCCCTGATGGGGGAAAGAGGAAGAGGGCAGCCTCCACGAATCTGGAGGCGGAGACGTCCAAGAAGGGGAAAGGCTCCCTTGCGGATAACTCTGCGTGGGATGTCGACAGCAGTCCGGAGCGACCCCCCCCCCCCGAACCAAGCCCCTGGCCGCATCGTAAGTGCTAAAATTCGTACATGTGCATATATCCGGCCTCTCCTCTTCATTGTATTGACATGGTTAATCATGCTATTGCAGTCCGGCCCACGACAGCTCCCAGCGATCCTCATCAAGAGGTTCGTTGGATTCAAAGGCGATGGCCAGCGAGTCACCGTCGGCCGCTCACTCTCCCAAGGCCGCGGGTGACGCCGAGGTGTTGTCCCGAAGGACTTTTCCAGGCCGGGGAGAGGTTTAGGAGGCGCCAGAAGGCGAAACCTCTGTCGCCGGACACCAGGGGGTGCAAATCCCCATGGAGACTGGCAATGAGGGTCGTATTCGAGACCGATACGGCTCCGGAATCTGTGCAACCTCCTTCGAAAGAAGGGGGTATGCCCATTCCGCTGGTGACCCCTGTCCAACCAGGGGCACCGGACAATCTGCTGGAAGCGCTACGAGGTGCTTCCATTGTGGATGAGCACCGTATCCTTATGGGTACGGTGATTGAGAGGGTTCAGTCCGCCAAGAGCGGACTAACCGAAGCCTGCAGCAGCCTGCTGACGGGTTTTGAGGTAAGCGACAAAAAAGAGAAAATCCCAATGTAGACAGTAGCCCCTGAGACACTGTCCGGTGTTTTGAAAGAAAGGCCAGACAGAGGATCAATCCATTATTGTAGGAAACTAACTAAGTATGTCTTATTTGAATAAGCAGGCATCGCTGCTGGCCGCGGCCTCACATACTGCCGAAGTCTCCGGACTGAAGCAGAGACTAGAGCGGGCCGAGGAGGAGCTCGGCCAGGTGAGGAGGCAGCTCCAGGAGAAGCAAGGTATGTAACGACTCACTATATATTCGGAAAGAATAAATGATATATATTGACCGAAGTGTCATGATATGTGTAGGATCGACGACCGAGGTTGAGGCCCTGGCCGACGCCGAGGATAAAGCTGCCAAAGAGCAAGCCGCTCGTAAGAAGCTCAAGGCCAGGGTTAACGAGGTCCAGCAAGAGCTTCATGGCACTGTGAAGAGGTGCGAGACCTTGGAGCGTGATGCATCGGCTAAAGAGGCCAAACTCGCCAAGGCTCGCCAAAGCGCAGAAGCAGCCCGGGTTGAAGCCCAGGGCGCCCTCCAGGAGATCCAGGAGGCCAGGAAGATCGCGGCGGGTAAGGCTTTTAGTATGCAAAGCAAGTATGTGAGAAGAAGTATCTTTTACTAACCCGGATTCGGAGTTCTCTAGGGGCTTTTGTTGATCTTCCATGCAGTGTGTCCGATGCTGCAGAGTTCTTCCGAGCCGAAGAAGGGAGCTCCACGGAGAAGCTGTTCTGGTCGCAATATCTTGCGTCAGAACATCCGGTGCCCTTCAGCGATCAGCTAAAACAGTTGGTCGAGTTGCACATGGTGGCCGAAATGTCCATGAAGGATTTGATAATCCAGCTGTGGCCAGCCGAATCTATACCCAACACCTACTTCGGCCTCGTGAAGCGGCTGGTGGATGCCTGTCCTCGGCTGGACGTCGTCAAGCGGTCCGTCTGCATCGAGGACGCGCGCATGGCCTTCGCCCGCGTCAAGGTCTGGTGGGCGAAGATGGACGCCATCAAGCTTGTGAACGAGGGCCCGCCCGAGGGCAAGGAGCACCGCACACCCGAGCCAAATTTTGGAGACGTCCTGGAGGGGTCTCGTATTGTAGCGACACCGTGTTCGCAAGACATTATCTTTGAATGAATACATTTGAGTTGCCTCTGCCTTGTATGATAAAAAATTTACCTCCTGTGCGGCCGTGTTGTATGAAATCTGAGAGTTGGCCAGTCGTCGGCTTCTGCCCCCACATAGGTAGTACGGAGGTGTTCGGGATGGAATCTAAACACTCTTGATCTAATTGTGCAGTCCTTGAAGGAGGTGTTTAGCGCAACGAACCAGGCAATCAGACTATGCGGCTTTAACACCCTCACTTAGCCATAGGAGTTTGACAATAAAAATGTGGGCGCAACCCCTAGTATCCGAACTAGAGTGCTGTAAGCGCCTGATCGTGAAGTACCGATCCCTCGCGTAATGCGGAAACAATCTCTAACGATTGGAAACCTCTGAGCTGACCGGCTCTCGCCGCATGATGACAGTCAGTTTTCGGCTTTCTCTACTGAGGTGATCCTTTGGATAAACCAGGGCACAATCACAGTAGTTCTCCCTTTAGTACCTTAGCCGATATAGCGGAATGTAAGGTAGCAAGCACAGGGGCCGGGCAACCCAACTATTGACCAAAGACATGATTCAGAGGCAATGCATATAGTGCTGAATTCGGGGTGCCGAACTATACTATAAAAAGTGTTCGGACTTTGTTGTCGTAGTGTGGGGTGCTATGAAGCCCCTGGCAAATATGAAACATACCAAAGTGTACGGGTGCTATCTAATAAGGTTACCAACAGGAGAGAGAAAAAAAAGGAAGGAAAACAGAAAGGGTGCAAAGGTAATAAGCTGGGGCCCTAAAGTTCGGGCCACGAACTGTTTCCAATGTAATTTGATTAATACGTCAAGGCGCATTGATACAAGTAGTGCGACAAGCAACAAGCTATTAACATGCCAAAACCAAGGGAGAGCTGCGCGTGGGTCCTGAAAAACAGGTAGAGTGATCGTTAACGCAACCACCTAGAAAGTCCCCCATACGTCTGTGTTTCATGCCATCTTGGTGTGTTTGTCCTTCAAGAGGGCCGGTGATCAGGACATCAGATGGGTCCTGCGGGATTGAAACCTGAAAAGGGAAAAGAGGAAAAGTGAAAGTATGGGTGTATCCGGGGTCGGTTGAGCCGTACTGTGGATCACAAGCTAGCTATGCCTCCATCGATGCCCATGGAATTTTGAGTGTGTAGTTATGTACGCATGGTACGAATGCCACCACTTGATTGGGACTGAGACGGAGGCCAAATTACTAGTCGAGCTCTTGACAAGCCGAGATGTCTTGCTGCAGAATAGTCCGGACCCTCTTAATGGTGTCCGGGGGCTTGGCAGCCGAATTAAGGTTCTGCTTGAGAAGGCCGCTCTGTATTTCTGCTGCTAAGGCAGCGGTGTGGTCTTCTGTGTGGAGGGAGCGTTCTGCGGACCGGGCATCTTGAGCTTGAGATAAGCATAGTGTGGCACCGCGTTGAACCGAGCAAATGCAGTCCGTGCGAGCAGTGCGTGATAGCCGCTGTGAAAGGGGACGATATCAAAGATTAGCTCCTCGCTTCGGAAGTTGTCCGGAGATCCGAAGACAACCTCTAGTGTGATTGAGCCCATACAGCAGGCCTCTACACCTGGTATGACTCCCTTGAAGGTAGTCTTTGTGGGCTTGATCCGTGATGGATTAATGCCCATTTTGCGCACTGTATCTTGATAGAGCAGATTGAGGCTGCTACCCCTGTCCATAAGGACGCGCATCAGGTGAAATCCATCAATGATTGGGCCGAGGACCAGCGCGGCTGAACCGCCATGATGGATACTGGTCGGATGATCCCGACGATCAAAGGTGATCGGGCATGACGACCATGGATTGAATTTTGGGGCGACTGGCTCTATTGCATAGACGTCCCTGAGTGCGCGCTTGCGCTCCCTTTTGGGGATGTGTGTAGCATATATCATGTTCACCATTTTGACTTTAGGGGGAAACTTCTTCTGTCCCCTTGTGTTCGGTTGCCGGGGCTCCTCGTCATCGTCCTCGCTTTGCGATCCCTTTTCCTTGTTCTCGGCGTTTACCTTGCCGGCCTGTTTAAAAACCCAACAATCTCTATTGGTATGATTGGCTGGTTTGTCTGGGGTGCCATGTATCTGGCACGGACGATCGAGTATGTGGTCCAAGTTGGATGGTCCCTGATTGTTTCTTTTATACGGCTTCTTTCGCTGACTGGACTTGGAGCCACTGAATCTGGCATTGACTGTAGTGTCATCGGTATTATCACCATTGCTTAGGCGCTTGTGTCTGTTGCGTCGGAGCTTTCCGTTGCTGTTTTTGACCTCGGAGGTGCCTACCTCGCTGGCCGTGTTTTTGCTACGGGCCAGCCAACTATCCTCACCCGCGCAAAAGCGGGTCATGAGTGCCGTGAGGGCTGCCATGGATTTTGGCTTTTCTTGGCCAAGGTGGCGGGCGAGCCATTCGTCGCGGATGCTGTGTTTAAAGGCCACCAGGGCTTCGGCTTCTGGGCAGTCGACGATCTGGTTCTTTTTAGTTAGGAACCTAGTCCAGAATTTCCTGGCAGATTCTCCAGGCTGTTGAACTATGTGACTCAAGTCATCGGCATCTGGTGGCCGGACATATGTACCTTGGAAGTTGTCAAGGAAGGCTTCTTCCAGGTCCTCCTAGCTGCCAATAGAATTTTCAGGCATGCTGTTTAGCCAGTGCCGAGCTGGCCCTTTAAGTTTTAGTGGGAGGTATTTGATGGCGTGAAGGTCATCTCCGCGGGCCATATGGATGTGGAGAATGAAATCCTCAATCCATACCGCGGGATCAGTTGTTCCATCGTATGATTCGATATTCACGGGTTTAAACCCTTCTGGGAATTAGTGATCCATTACTTCGTCAGCGAAGCAAAGAGGGTGTGCGGCGCCTCTATATCAGGCCGCATCGCGACGTAGCTCGGATGGAGTGCGTTTGCGGTTTTCGGCCCGGGCGTGACTGGGCTTGTCACGTCCGAATAGATAGCCGTCGTTGCGTGTCGAGGCACGTCCTCGCGATCTGTAGATCGATCTGGCATATCCTGTTCTACGGTCCAGGTCCTGCCAGAGGTTGTATGTATAATCTCGAGCTGTTTTGTCTCTGTTTTTACGTTGCGGTGGGGCGGGCTGCTGTTCGGCCTGAGTTGCCGCTTTATCCTGACCGCGTGGTGGTCGGTCCGCTGCACTGCTCCGACTGCGTGGTGGTCGGTCGGTCGGATTATGCGAGGGAGGTATGGGCTCCGGTGCCTCCTCATCGAACTGAGGTAGCAATCTGTGTTTCGGGTAACTCTTGGCTGGGCGCTTGAGGCTGTATTCTTCGGCTGCCAGGACATCAGTCCATCTGTTGATGAGCAGATCTTGGTCAGCTTGAAGCTGCTGCTGCTTCTTTTTCAGGCCTGCTCGAGAGGTTCCTCAGGCACGATGAAATCCTCGTTGCCGGGGCTTTCCTCATCCTCGGAGAGCGGGCGATAAGTACCGTCCTCCGAGTCGTTGAGCATGGCCTGTTTATCAGGGCTAACTTGCCCGTTTTCTTGTTCCTCCTGTTCAGATGTTACCTCAACAGGGTCTTCATCGTTTTCGGCATCGTCCGGAGTATTATTTTCTCCGGTGCCAGTATTGCTATCTTTTGAACAACGTGACTTAGAGCGGCGCCAAGGACGCCGGTGTTTGGGCTGTGTCTCAGGAGGTTTATTCTCAGATGGATTTTCTTTGTCATCGTTGTTAGTTTCTTTGGGTGTATCCACCACGTACACATCGTACGAAGAAGTGGCCGTCCAGTGTCCAGTAGATGGCGGGTTTTGGCTCTGCTCCTCATCGGCATCGTCGTCCCTACCATCGATGTCTTCAGAGCCGTAATCAAGCATGTCGGTTAAGTCCTCGACAGTGGCTATGAAGTGGGTGGCGGGTGGGAAGCGAAATTCTCCCCCATCAGCCTCCAGTTCAAGTCGGACATAATTCGGCTGTGAGTCCCCCGCCAAGGACAAATTCTTTAATGAGTTCAGCACATCACCGAGAGGCGAGTGTTGGAAGATATCTGCGACGCTGAATTCGAATATCGATAACTGATCAAGCTCGGCGTTCACGGATGCACATGGTTTGGAACTTATAGCTGGAGACGACTCCGAAGTTCCGGTGACACAGATATCACATGAGGTTGAGTCTGTGTGCGGCTCCAACGCTGCGGAATCTGTGGCCTCCGTGGCGGCGTTGAGCTTCCCGTCCTCGGATGGCGCGATCTGCTCCGGATCTAAGGCCAGAGCAGTTATGGGAGCTATCTCCTGGATGTGCTCCGATGACAAATTTAAGTCATGTTCATCGGGGCGACAGGGAGCGGTCGCCGCAATCTCGAATCCATCGAAGATCAAGTCTCCATGGATGTCCGCGACGTAGTTCAAGCTTCGGAATCTGACCTGATGGCCAGGGGCGTAGCTGTCGATCTGCTCCAGATGGCCAAGCGAGTTGGCCCTCAGTGCGAAGCCGCCGAACACGAAGATCTGTCTAGGGAGGAAAGTTTCTCCTTGGACAGCATTGTCATTGATGATTTAAGGAGCCATCAAACCTTTTGGGGATGACACAGTGGAACTCTCAATGAAAGCACCAATGTCGGTGTCAAAACCGGCGGATCTCGGGTAGGGGGTCCCGAACTGCGCGTCTAAGGTCGATGGTAACAGGAGACGGGGGACACAATGTTTACCCAGGTTTGGGCCCTCTCTATGGAGGTAATACCCTACTTCCTGCTTGATTGATCTTGATGAATATGAGTATTACAAGAGTTGACCTACCACGAGATTGTAATGGCTACACCCTAGAAGTCTAGCCTGTATGACTATGGTAATGAGTATGCCCTTCGGACTAAGTCCTCTGGTTTATATAGACACCGGGGAGATCTAGGGTTACATAAGGTCGGTTACAAAGAAAGGAATCTTCATAGTTGAACGCCAAGCTTGCCTTCCACGCCAAGGAGAGTCCTATCCGGACACGGGTGAGAGTCTTCGGTCTTCGTATCTTCATAGCCCATCAAATCCAGCCCATGGCTAACAGGCCGGACGCCCGAGGACCCCTTAGTCTAGGACTCCCTCAGACACATGGGCTGCGGTCGCCCCCTTGATGGGGGTGGCCAGAGCGCGATGGTTCACCCTGGACCGGGCGCCGTTGCTTTGCTCATTGGTGAGAGGAGGTGGTGCGGACGGAGTGACCCCCTTGCCCGCACCTTGTAGAGCATGGCCGTTGAGGTGTTGCAGAAGTTGTTCTCCTCCAACACCATCAGCCCTTGTGTCAGCCGCGGGGGGAGTGGTGATGGCGCCACCTGCTCCAACCATGCCCCCAGCAGTGCTCACATCCTCGATCGTCTCTGCGTCCCCCACAACATTCGAGGCTATGGGTGGCAGAGCCTTCGAGGTGGATGGCTGGGCCGAAGGGCCGGACTTCTTCTTCTTGGGCGCCATGGTCGATGGCATCGTCGAAGACGAAGATGGCGATGAAGATGACGCACTGCGTACGCTTCCAAGTTCGTGCAAGCGCTCCCCCTACCTGGCGCGCCAAAGATGTTGCGGGATATTCACGGCCACCTATGAGGCCGGGCGGCCTCTTGCTGGTTCAGCGGGGGGACGTCGCGTTGCACAAAGAGCAGATCGGCGTACGACAGCACGATAGAGAGCACACAAGCAATTTACCCAGGTTCGGGTCGCCGCGAGGCGTAAGACCCTACTCCTGCTTTGGTGGATTGATGGTGGAATGAATGTGTTGGTGTGTATTACACTTGCCCGACAGGGTTTGCCTCAGGGCTGCAGTGACTACACACGTATGGTGGCTTGGGTTCAGCAACTTTGCAACCCCTCCTACGAGTGCCATGGGCCTCCTTTTATAGATTAAGGGGTCACCACACTGGCAAAGTGGTCATTATCCACTGATATGATAGCGAATAGTGCTATCATACCTAGCTATGCAGGCCGACATGGTGCATTAAATGTGTCGCTTAGTGTCACATCACTGGTTGCCCGGCTAGGCCTGCCGGGCTATCGTGCCAGCTCCGCATCTCTTCCCTTGACACGTCGTAGGACGGGTGTCACCTGCGGGTTTCTCCTGTAGGAAATGGCTGCCATGTCGCGAATGGCTACCACTTAACTAAAGGGAATATGCCGTAGAGGCAACAATAAAGTTATTATTTATTTCCTTATATGATGATAAATGTTTATTATTCATGCTAGAAATGTATTAACCAGAAACATAATACATGTGCGGATACATAGACAAACTGAGTGTAGTATGCCTCTACTTGACTAGCTCGTGGAATCAAAGATGGTTAAGTTTCCTAACCATAGACATGAGTTGTTATTTGATTAACGAGATCACATCATTAGGAGAATGATGTGATTGACATGACCCATTCCATTAGCTTAGCACTTGATCATTTAGTATGTTGCTATTGCTTTCTTCATGACTTATACATGTTCCTATGACTATGAGATTATGCGACTCCCGATTACCAGAGGAACACTTTGTGTGCTACCAAACGTCACAACGTAATTGGGTGATTATAAAGGTGCTCTACAGGTGTCTTCGAAGGTACTTGTTGAGTTGGCATAGATCGAGATTAGGATTTGTCACTCCGGTTGTCGGAGAGGTATCTCTGGGCCCTCTCGGTAATGCACATCAATATAAGCCTTGCAAGCATTGTAACTAATGAGTTAGTTGCGGGATGATGCACTACGGAACAAGTAAAGAGACTTGCCGGTAACGAGATTGAACTAGGTATTAAGATACCGATGATCGAATCTTGGGCAAGTAACATACGGATGACAAAGGGAACAACCTATGTTGTTATGCGATTTGACCGATAAAGATCTTCGTAGAATAAGTAGGAGCCAATATGAGAATCCAGGTTCCACTATTGGTTATTGACCGGAGACGTGTCTTGGTCATGTCTACATAGTTCTCGAACCCGTAGGGTCCGCACGCTTAAAGTTCGGTGACGATCGATATTATGAGCTTTTGTGTTTTTGATGTACCGAAGGTAGTTCAGAGTCTCGGATATTATCACGGACATGACTAGGAGTCTCGAAATGGTCGAGACGTAAAGATTGATATATTTGACGACTATGTTCGGATACCGGTAGTGTTTCGGGAGGTTTCGGACATTTACCAGAGTACCGGGGGGTTACCGAAACACCCCGGGGAGTATACTGTGCCTAATGGGCCTTAGTGGAGAAGATGAGGGGCGGCCAGGGCAGGCCGCGCGCCCTCTCCCCCTCTAGTCCAATTTGGACAAGGAGGGGGGGCGGCGTCCCCCTTTCCTTCCTCTCTCTCTCTCCTCCTTCCCCCCTTATCCTACTCCTACTAGGAAAGGAGGAGTCCTACTCCCAAGTAGGACTCCCCCCTTGGCGCGCGCTCCTCCTGGCCGGCCGCCTCCCCCTAGCTCCTTTATATACGGTGTCGGGGAAACTGATCCACGAGCACCTATGGGGACCGAGCCCCTTTCGGTTCGGCAGAGGGCGGAGGTCGCACGAAGAGCGGATCGAGGCAGTACACACGAGCAGTTTACCCAGCTTCGGAGCTCTGCGGAGAGATAACACTCCTACTGCTGCTTGATTGTATTGGGTGTTCCTGCTCGGGAGCGAGATGAGCTGCAAGACCGAGCGTGGGAGTGTGCTAGCTTCGAATGAGTCGAACCCTTTCTACGTTGCGCATGGGCCTCCTTTTATACGCTCAAGGGGTCACCAACAGGTGGCAACGTAGGCTAGAGGGGTAAAAATGGAAAAAGAGTGCGGTAGGTACAGCTACCGCTATTGTGGACATAGTGTATCCTACCTAACTCTGACGGCAGGAGACAAGGGCTTTGAATGCCTGTCTGAGTCGCCTAAACAGTGCAAAAAGTGACCATTAGGAGCGCCACCGTTCGCCATGATGGCCTCCTCTTCATCCCCGCTGGCCACCGCGTACCCTTGGCTGCACAGGCTCCCGCCACGCGGCCCTGGGAAAGCCTCAGGGCGACACGCAGGCGGATGTGCTGGAGCGCGGGCACAGAGTGGCAGCTGGCCCCCGGCAAGTACCTTGTCGGGGTCGTCGTCTTGTCGCGTCCGGGAGCTTGTCGCTCGCTGGATCTTGCCGGGACGCGCGGTGCGTCGCGGCAAGTTTCTTGAGGTGCCATGATTGGCCTTCCCGGCAAGCTCCTCTTGCCGGGGTCTTGTCTCTTCCCGACAAGCTCCTCTTGCCGGGGCCTTGTCTTCTCATTTTGAATACTTTGTTCTTGAATGGCTTCCCGGCAAGCTCCTCTTGCCGGGGTCTTGTTTTCTGAAGAGCCACAGAGGGTCTTGGCGTTGACCTGGCGGGCCCTGCCGCGGGGTGCTGCAACTGCCCGTGCACAAGTTCGAGATACTAGGGTACCCCTACTCTAGTACACCGACAGGAGCCCCCGGGCCTGGGCCACACACGATGCCGAGCATTGTTGGGCCAGGCCCAAAACAGGGCACGGGCACACGCGGCCTGGTCGTGCCGTTTCTTACTCCGCACCCACCGCGCCCTCCCCGAACGGCATGCGTTGATTGCGGCGTCGTGGGAGAGGTCGTGGGGTATTCTTTATTCTGACAATGCGTAACGTCCGTCCCCTCCCTCTTTATAAGCAGAGGGGACAGAGGCAGTTACCCACCTTCGCCATTTTGCCGTTGCCTTCCCAGAAATCTCCGCCGCTCCCCTCCGCCTCCAAAGTCGAAAGAGAGCAGCGCTCTGCCCCCGTCGCCGCCGCCACCACCTGTGCCGTCGATCTCCCCCACCGCCTCCGCCATGGCTCCGAAAGCCGCAAAGGGGAAGGCTGCGAAGACCGCGGCTGTGAAGGCCGTGAAGTCGACCAAAGCGCAGCGGCTCGAGGCACTGCGGAAGGAAAGGGCCACCTTCTCCCCCGAGCTCACCGCAAAGGATCTGAGGGATTGGTATTACCTCTTCTGGGCGACGGAGACGCGTGCGCATCCGCGCACGAAGGTACTTTCCGCCACCACCTCGCAAGAAGCTCCAGTTGGCGGGTACCCCTTTTTTGCCGTGTTCTTCTACTGTGGGCTCTGCCCGCCCTTCTCTGATTTCTTCTGCGATGTCATGAACACCTACGGGTTCCGCCTCCTCGATTTCACCCCCAACGCTGTCTTGACCATGGCAGTTTTCGCCCACTTATGCGAAAACTTTGTCGTAGTCCATCCCATGTAGCCCTCTACCGCCACTTCTTTATGCCTCGTGTCGAGAGAGGAGAGACTCTTACCGGAGGGATCGCCTGGATCTCACGAGCCGGCAAGAAGGAGACCTATCTGGAGGGGGAGCTCCGCAGCAAATGGGATGAGTGGAGAGCAGATTGGTGCTAGCTTGTAGAGGAGAACCCGCAGCCGTTCACCGCCCTGCGCCAAACCCCAGCAGTGCGTGGCAATGACTGGAGTGCTCTGTCCGCGGACGACGACAAGCTGAAGATCGCCACCACCCGGATCTTGCGTCCCAGGCTTGCCGGGCTGACCGTAGGAGCTGTAGGCGCAGATTACCTTCGCCGCCGAATCGCCCCCCTGCAGGCGAGGGGGAGACCAGCCTGGGAATTCAGAGGCCCGGCAGATATCATGAGGTTGCGCCCGGGCCTCAACTACAATTTCACCGTCCTGGAGCTGGACGGATTCTCAAGGAGACATTCAAGCACGACCCGCAGCACCCCGAGTGGTTCAGGTTGCCGGCGGGCGTCATTCCCCTATGCAACAAGTCCTCGCGCGACTGCATTTGCGCGATGATGCCACTGTGCGATTCACACGGGATCATCCCCACTTGGCAGGAACCTGCCGACGAGGTCGTGCAGCAGTTCTTCGACGGCCTAGTGGAAGTGGCAGTCAATGCTGGCGAGAAGAAGCTCCTCACCCGCGACACCACCGACCAAGAGATGGAACGCATCGCCACCAGGGCGGAAGAGGCGGCGGCAGCCGCAGCCGCGGGTGAGTTTGGGTTCACAGTGGAGGAGGCAGACGCAGCGCTGGCGACGAGTCTTGCCGAATGGGAGTGGCCTGAAGACGAAGAAGAGCTCGCCGCGCCTGATGCCGAATCGAGCGAGCCCGCCGAGGGTGCGAGTGGCCCACCATCTCCGAGGAGCTTGCCGCGAGCACAGCCCCCAGCGCAGCCGAGAAGGCGCCTCCGCAGGACCGGGGACGCAGCAGGGCGGCAAGCGGGCCAACAGCCGCAGCACCGTGCGACGCGCTCCGCCGCGGCAAGCACGGTTGCCGCGGGAGCGCCTCCCGCCGCGGCAACAACTGGATCAGGGTCGTCTCAGGCCGCCGCTGCAGTCCCCGCCAAGCGGCCAAGGGATCCCACTCCTCCACCTCGTCGCGCCGGGGGTGGGCCGAACTTCGACCTCTCTGCGCTCAGCTCCGACGAGGAGGAAGAAGAAGAGTAAGATTCCCTTGTTATTCTTGTAGTTCTTCAACTTGCTATTCTTGTCTTGCATCTGATCTGATCCACCCTGGACTCTTCCTTTTCAGGACTCTAGCCCAGAGGGCGGCGAAGAGGGCCAAGGCTCCGGTGGTTACCATCGAGGATGAGCCTACTCCGACAGCAGGAGGCGCACCCGAGGTCACCTTGCCGGATCCGGCCACTACTCCGCAGAGCAGCCCCCAGCGTAAGTACTTGGTTTATTTTCTGCTTCTGGGCGCGCGCGGTCACTCTTTTACTTTGTTGACACCTAATCGCTGGTTTGTTTGTGCAGGAGCAGAACAGCTTCATCAGGAGGGCGTGGTGATCACCTCTGACTCGTCGTCTGCTTCGACTACGCCGCCAAGGGCGGACTCTCCGGCAAGGAAGCATTCCCCAGCAAGGGAACAATCTCCGGCAAGAGAGGAGTCTCCGGCGAGGGGCAGCACCAACGAGCCTCCGGTAGTGGAGCCCATGGTCACGGAACCCAGCGCAGGTAACTCCTCGCTTGAAATTTCTCTTGTGTTCTTCTGCTGATTTTTCTTCTTGAGTGCTTGTTTGATTTCTCCTTCTCCGGTCGTCAGATCCACCCTCCACAGACCCGATGGAGACCGAGGCCACCGGCGAGGAGGACGCGCGTGGCAACGCCACTGCCACCGAAGAAGAGGCTGGCGCTGAAGATCCCGCCAGCGACGAGGCCGCCAAGGCTGCTGGCGCGGGGGCTGGCGGGGGATCCGGTGATCGTACTAACGGCCCGGAGGCCGCAGGAGCGCCTGGCGCTGCACCGACCGCCGATCCCTCCGCCGCTGCCGCAGCGCCAGGCTCCGAGGAGCCCCAGCCCGACGCCTATCTGAAGGCCGGCGAGGGCATCTTCATCAAGCTCCCCTGGGCGTCAAGCTCCAGGGCGCCGGTGGAAGGAGAAGCTCTGGATGGGGAAGTGCTCGCCTCCGCTGGGTTGTCGGTCGTCGACGTGCCGGGAAGCAGTGACGAGCCTGAGGAGGAACGGTTGCTGCGGAGGCTGCTGGCGCTCTACCGCGCCCGCCAAGCCAAGTTGGAGTCCCGGGAGGCGCTCATTGCGAAGGCGAGCGTGGACATAGAGAAGCGCGCGGAGGAGCTCCGGGGCCTTCGCCTGGAAACTCTCTGGGCTTTGGCGGAGGAGCGGGAGCAGCTTGCAGAGGAGAGGAAAGCCTTCCTCCTCGAGAAGGCCGAAGCTGAAGAGCAGCAGTGGCTCACTGGCGAGACGCTGTACGCGCGAGAAGGCGAGCTGGCTCAACGGAAGGTGAACCTCGACAGCCATGAGGAGGAGCTCGCTGCGCGCGAACAGGCACTTGGCGGGATGCTCCAAGAGGCAAGGGATGCGGCTGCAGCTGCCGAGACCGCCAAGAAGGAGTTGGAGGTAAGGGTAGCGCAACTGGAGGTAGGTCTGAAGGCGGGCGGCGAAGAGATCGCCGCGCTCAAGCAGGAGCGCGAGAAGGATGCGCTTGCCCACGGTGATCTGCAGGTCCAACTTGCCGAGAAGGGCAAGGAGCTGAGCGCCGCCAAGGACTCCAACGCCGATCTGGAGCTGAAGCTGTCCACCTTGACAGAGACGCTGGATGCCGCCAAGAAACGGGAGGCAGACTTGAAGAAGGACATCAAGGCCAACGAGGCGCTGTTGGAGAGGGCCGCCGAAACTCAGAATCTCCTCAGAGACACTGTGGCGCTCTGGACAGAGGGCCTCGTGAACATTGCTGCAGTTATCGAGGAGGAGCTGGCGCAGCTGGGAGTGGAAGGCTTTGGGTATCCCCCCGACGAGAACCTCCAGCCTAGCGTCAAGCTCACTCTGTTCTTCAAGGGCGTGGCGACGGCCCTCCAGCAACTCCGGGAAAGGATCCCCAAGCAGCTGGCCGACGAGTCGCGCTCGATTTGTGCCAAAGTTCTGGAGAAGGTGCTAGTGAAGGTGGCCTTCCGCAACCCAGGCCTCAACCTCACCAACGTCCTCAGGAGGCTGCCGGCGGACGCTGATCTTGACGCACTTAAGGCCCTCGTCGCACCCATTGTGAACAGGGTGAACAAGGTCAAAAGGGTTGACGGCGATCACGTAGATTAGGCCGTCTGCTTTCTTCTTTGCTTGTCGCTGCCAGTCATGTCATAGGAACGCTTTGTTAGAGGCGTGACAAGTTACTTTTGTAATATAACTCTATCTTAGGTAATATGTGCTATGTTACTTCCTTTACTCGACTCTTGGCTTTGTACGTTTCTGCCCTACGCTTTTTAGGTAAACTTGCCGGTGCAGGCACCCTTGCCACGAGCGCCGAGTGCGGAACTTCAGCAGCCTGCTGGCGGGGTCACTACCGACAAGCAACCTTGTCGCAACTAGCCGCAGCTCACTTAAGTTGTTGAGTGTACTCGAAACAAAGTAAGGGCGCGACCAGCTGCGAGTTGGTTCCTTCGCGCACAGGTTTTCCATACAAAGCATGGTCGTTCAAGGAAAATAACTTAAAATTTTTAAAAACTGATCGCTCAAACTTTGGCGACTTAGCTTTTCTGTCGTTGGCTTCCCGGCAAGGCGAAACTTTCTTGATCGGCCCGGTCCACACCATTATCTTCTCCTTCCCCCCGGCAAACCTTGTGGGCGAGGGAGCCTTCTCACTTTTGAGGAAGGGACAGAAAAAGAAATTTATGATATGGAGCCTTATTGCTCGTCATCGCTTACCGGAGGCTGATGCTGCACAAAGTGTCAGATGATACATGCGAAAAAGAAAGAAAGCATGAAATCGACAAGATGTGCGAAGCACATGAGCTTTATTTATGCACGGGATCTGCGCCCGGCTTTGTACAAAGGATTACATGCAACCGCGGCAAGACTTGTACAAAAGGTGGTTGCCGGAAGAGCTTCTGGCAACCGCGCCCTATGAGTAAAACTTACGAAGATGTTCAATGTTCCAGGAGTTGCTCACCGGAATGCCATCTTCGGCCTCAAGGCGGACAGCGCCGGGCCTAGTGACTCATTTCACCCGATAAGGGCCTTCCCACTTCGGCGTCAACTTGTTGGAATTCTTGGCGGACTGAACACGCCGAAGAACAAGGTCGCCTTCCTCGAAGCTTCTGGCCCTAACTTTGCGGCTATGGTAGCGACACAAAGCTTGCTGGTAGCGAGCGGCTCGCACAGCAGCCTGAAGACAGTCTTCCTCAAGGAGCAGCGCGTCATCTTGTCGCAGCTGCTCTTGCTCGAGCTCATCATAAGCGATCACTCGAGGCGACTCGTAAACGAGTTCCGTGGGGAGAACTGCCTCTGCTCCGTAGACTAGAGTGAAAGGTGTCTGGCCAGTGGCTCGATTTGGCGTCGTCCTGATTGACCAAAGAACCACCGGCAGCTCCTCGATCCAGTTTCTTCCGCACTTGTGCAGCTTGTCGAAAGTTCTGGTCTTGAGTCCTTGCAGCACTTCAGCATTCGCCCTCTCTGCTTGACCGTTGCTTCTCGGATGAGCAACATAAGCGAAGCAGACCTTGGCGCCAAGATCTTGGACGTATTGCATGAAGGTGCGGCTCATAAATTGTATGCCGTTGTCGGTGATGATCCTGTTAGGAACCCCGAAACGGCAAACAATCGACCTGAAGAACTTGACTGCTGACTGTGCTGTCACCTTCCTCACTGGTTCCACTTCCGGCCACTTTGTGAACTTGTCGATTGCAACGTACAAGAACTCAAAGCCCCAGACAGCTCAGGGGAAGGGGCCGAGGATGTCGAGCCCCCAGACCGAAAATGGCCAGGATAAAGGGATCGTCTGGAGAGCTTGAGCTGGTTGGTGTATCTGCTTGGAATGGAACTGGCACGCTTCACACTTGGTTACTTGTGCAGTTGCATCCTGGAGGGCTGTCGGCCAGAAGAAACCTTGCCGGAACGCTTTGCCGACAAGTGCTCTTGCGCCAATGTGGTGACCACATATGCCTCCATGTATCTCTGCCAACAGCTGTTGTCCATCTTCCCGGCAAATGCACTTCAATTTCACACCGTTGAGTCTTATTCTGTACAGTGTGCTATCGACAAACTTGTACATACTTGACTGCCGGGCTACTCTTTCTGCTTCTTCTTGCTCTTCGGGAAGCTCTCCTGTCTGAAGGAAACAGAGAATCTGCTGCGCCCATGCTGGAGCTTGTGGCTCGACAACAAGGACTAAAGGCACATCTATTGCTGTGGGAATATCCGCTTCTACGGCAAGAACCTGGGGTTCAGCCGGAGCGTGATGCTCCCCGGCAAGCCTGCCGGAGCAAAACTTGCCGGGAGCGTCTGCTTCAACGGAACAAACCATAAGGCTTGCCGGAGCAGACTGCTCCTCAGCACTCTTGGCGTCGATCTTGGGGACCTTCTTGGCGGCGGCTTCGGGAAGCTCTGCCAGAAAGTAGTCACCGGAAATCAACTTCCTCTTCTTGTTCTGCCCAGTTGATGGTGTCACAGATGGTTGAGTCAGCTTGAGCACAAAGATCCCTGGTTCCACAGGCAATTTTAGTGCAGCGCACTTCGACAGGCCATCAGCAATGTCATTCTGAGCTCGCGGAACATGTTCCATTTGCAGGCCGTCAAAGTGTTCTTCTAGCTTCCTCACTTCATCAATGTATGCCTCCATCAACGGACTCTGGTAGTTCTTGTTCACTTGGCGGATGACAAGCTGCAAGTCACCCCTTACAATGAGCTTCTTGATCCCAAGGTCTGCCGCGATCCTGAGACCGGCAAGCAAGCCTTCATACTCTGTGGTATTGTTTGTTGCTTGCTCCTTGGGAAAGTGCATCTGGACTACGTACTTGAGGTGCTCTCCGGTGGGTGCGATAAGCAGCACGCCAGCACCGGCGCCTTGCAGCGAGAAGGCACCATCAAAGTACATCAGCCACTCTTTGCTTGTCTCCTTGACGGGGATGCTCGTCTCTGGAATTTCTTCGTCTGGGGTTGGCGTCCACTCTGCTATGAACTCTGCCAATGCTCTGCTTTGGATCGTTGCAGTGCTCTCAAACTTGAGGCCAAAGCTTGACAGTTCCAGTGCCCACTCGACAATCCTGCCTGTTGCTTCTGGATTCTGCAGTATCCTCTTCAGCGGAAAGCGAGTGACAACTATGATCTCGTGTGCCTGGAAGTAATGGCGCAGCTTTCTCGAGGCCATGAGAAGGCCGAAAAGCAATTTCTGCACGCCAGAGTACCTTGATCTAGCCCCCTGCAGAAGGGAACTGACAAAGTAAACTGGGCGCTGCACCATTTTCTTCTGCACCTCCTTGCATGCCTGCACAGATCCATCTTTGTCGGGACCAGAGTTTGTCGGAGAAGCCCCCTGCTTGTCGCTGGATTCACTTGTCGCGGTTGCTGGCTCATCGTCTGCCTCCCTCTCCGCTACTAACGCAGCACTAACCACTTGATTGGTTGCCGCTAGATACAGCAGCAACTTCTCTTGTGGCTTAGGTGCGACAAGTATTGGAGTGGAGGACAGGTACCTCTTCAAGTCCTGCAGCGCAGCCTCCGCTTCTGGAGTCCATTTCATTGGACCTGCCTTTTTCAATATTTTGAAAAATGGCAGGGCGCGCTCAGCAGATTTAGAGATAAACCTGCTGAGAGCAGCCACACAACCGGCAAGCCTTCGTACATCCTTGACGCGCTTCGGTGCTTCGATCTGCTCAATGGCCTTGATCTTGTCGGGGTTAGCTTCAATCCCCCGCTGAGACACAAAGAACCCGAGAAGCTTGCCGGAGGGGACTCCAAACACACACTTCTCGGGATTCAACTTGAGATTGATCTTGCGCAGATTTGCAAAGGTCTCGTCCAAATCCTGGATCAGAGTTGCTCTGTCTTTGCTCTTGACTACTATGTCATCCATGTAAGCTTCTACATTTCTGTGCAACTGTGGCTCAAAAGCTTCGTGAACTACCCTTGCAAATGTTGAACCAACATTCTTTAGTCCGAAAGGCATCCGTACAAAGCAGTATGTGCCACATGGAGTAATGAATGCGGTTTTCTCCTCATCCTCTTCTGCCATGAAGATCTGATGGTATCCTGAATAAGCATCCAAAAATGAAAGCAAATCACATCCGGCCGTGGAGTCAACAATCTGGTCAATGCGCGGCAAGGGAAATGGGTCTTTGGGACAAGCTTTATTAACATCGGTGAAGTCAATACAAAGCCTCCATTTCTCGTTCGCCTTGCGCACGACAACAGGATTGGCCAACCACGTGGGATGGAGCACTCCTCTGACAAGGCCTGCTGCTTCCAACTTCTTGATCTCTTCTGCAATGAATTCTTGCCTCTCCACTGCTTGTTTTTTGACTTTCTGCTTGACGGGCCGCGCGTGAGGATAGACGGCAAGGTGGTGCTCAATTACTTTCCTGGGAACACCGGGGATGTCAGATGGTTGCCATGCAAACACATCGACATTCGCCCACAGGAAAGCAACGAGCGCGCTTTCCTATTTAGGATCAAGCGTGGCACTGATGGTGAAGGTACCACCAGTGCCGTCCTCCTTGGCGGCCACTTTCTTGGTCTCTGGCGGAGCTTCCTTCGCTTTCTTACACTTGCCGGTGGAGCTCGATGGTGCGTCCTCGACGGTAGCGCAGCACTCCGAAGAGGTGCGCTTGCCGGAGTGGGCATCAGAGCTCTTGCCGGACTTGGTCTTCTTCTTCCCCCCGGGAGCTTCAGCGGCAAGTGTCCCGCGATCTGCTGCGGCTGCTGCTTCCCGGTAAATCTTGTCAGTACAGATAAGGGCATCCTTCTTGTCACCATGGACAGAAATGACACTTATCGGACCGGGCATCTTGAGTACGTTGTAGGCATAGTGAGAGGCTGCCATGAACTTGGCAAGCGCTGGACGGCCGAGTATCCCATTGTAGGGCAATGGGAAATCAGCAACGTCAAAAGTGACCCTCTCAGTCCTGAAGTTTAGCTCGCTGCCGAATGTTACCGGCAACGTGATCTTCCCCTTCGGCTTGCTCCTTCCCGAATTGATTCCTTGGAAAGTGCCGGTCTCTTCGAGCTCGCTGTCGGGGATCTGGAGCTTCTTGAGTACCGCCGAGGAGATCAGGTTCAAGCCGGCCCCGCCATCAACTAACATCTTTGTGACCTTGAGGTTGCGGATAGTTGGTGAAACCAACATCGGCAAGCACCCGACCGCAGTTATGCGATCAGGGTGATCCTCAACATCAAAGATGATAGGCGTGCTGGACCATTTCAGAGGCTTGCGCGACTCAACTGATGGTTCTGCTGCATTAACTTCCCGCACCCACTGTTTGAGCTGGCGGTGCGAAGTATGCAGAGAAGCACCGCCGTCGACACACAAAACCTCTGTTGCTTTCTGAAACTCCTGCTCGTCAGTCTCATCATCTTCCATATCTTCATCCTCGTCTTCGTCTTCGTCCTTGTCGCGGCCGCGGGGAGGCCTGTCTCCTTGCCGCTGCTTAGCCTTGCCGCGGCGTCCTCCCCGGCCGGGACGCTTCTTGCCGGCTCCACCAGCACCCTCCTGGGCTTTCTCTTTGTCGCGCCGCTTGTATTCAGCTTTCTGCAGCTCAACGAGCTGCTCAACTTTCTTGCAAGTTTGGAGGTCATGGCCCTTGGTGTGGTGAATCTTGCAGTACTGCTTGCCGGAGCCGTCTTGCTTGTCGGAGGCCGCCACAGCCTCCTCGCCGGAGCTACCAGCTTTGGCTTTCTTGGCGTCGCCTCTGTTGCCGGACTGCTCGACAACTAGCACATCCTTAGCTTTCCTCTTCCTGTTATTCCGTCGCTGGTTTCTCTTTGCCGGGGCGGCATCCTCACTGTCAGATCCTCCTGCTCCTGTGTTCTCTCCGGGGAGTTTCCTCCCCTCCTCAGCACGTGCGCACTTGTCGGCCAGGGCATATAGCCCATTGACGTCCCTAATCTTGGACATCGCCATCTCCTCCCTCATCCTGCGGTTTCGCACGTTCTGATGGAACGCGCTGATGACCGCGGCAGGGTGGACGTCTGGGATGTTGCGCTGCACTTGGCTGAATCTCTGAATAAACTTGCGCAGGGACTCTCCTTCCTTCTGGGCGAGCAAATGAAGATCGCTCTCCTGGCCATGGGGCTTGTGGCCGCCTGTGAAAGCGCCGACAAACTGATGGCACAGATCTGCCCATGAAGAAATGGAGTCGTCCGGCAAGTGCATGAGCCAGGATCTAACATTGGGCTTGAGCACCAGTGGGAAGTAGTTGGCAAGAATCTTCTCGTCGCACCCCCCAGCAGCTTGCACCGCAATGGTGTAGATGCTGAGGAACTCCGACGGATGTATCCTGCCGTCGTACTTCTCGGGCACATCTGGCTTGAAGTTCTTGGTACTGGGCCACTGGACTTGCCGCAGCTCACGGGTGAACGCAGGGTAACCTACCGCGTACGGCAAGTCTCCTGGTTCCCCTGGCGCATGCATGTCAACAGTGGGCCCAACGCGCTGGTCGGACTGACGCCGCGCTTCTCTTCGGCGCTCGATGCGGGTACGAGCATCCTCTTGTTGCCGTTCTTGAAGAACTTGGCGCTAATCGCGACGAGCTCGCGGATTCGACGATGCAGTGGAGTCGCTGTCGAGGTCGACCCGGTGAGTCAGCGATCTTGGCCTTCGGGGTGGAGAGTGCACAGAAGTTGCACCTCCTCTGGTCTTGTCGTCATCGGTGCGCGCCCGGGCGTCTTGCCGCGGCTTCGACGTGGTCGGTTGCCGGGGAGTGTCGCCGTTGGCGAAGCCGATGAGGCTCTGAATAGTGGCCCTCCAGTCGTCGATCTTGTCTGGTGCTGGAGGGTAATCCAGGAGCAGTTGGGCTCGAGCCAACGCTTCTTCTGGAGTCTTGGGTGGCGGCGGGGAACGGCGCGAGGAGCGGGTTACGCTCGAACTTCTAACTAGGTTAGAAGGAGTAGTACCCCGTCCAGGCGACCGCGCCGTGCTCGCGCCAGTGTGTTGACGTGCATGCTGACCTTGAGCGTCCCGGGATCCACCAGCTTGGCCTTGTTCCAACGCAAGCACGGTACCGCGAGTACCATGACGAGGTTGGTCTCGCGCTTCCTGAGAAAGCGACGCGTGCACGGACGCCGAAGTTTGTGCAACCTTGTCCTTGGACCTGGTAGCATAATGAGCTCCCTCGTCGGCGCCCGTTCCTCCGCCGGCGTCTCCCCCACCACCCGTTTGCTCCGGTGGTGGTGGGATTGACGCGGATGGAGCAGCCACCTCCGAAGTCTTCTTCTTCGGCGGCATGTCGATGAAGACGATGAAGATTCAGCTCGTGCGCACGCCGGATCGGGTTCACACGAACTCGACGCCCCCTACCTAGCGTGCCAAAGATGTCGGGGAAACTGATCCACAAGCACCTATGGGGACCGAGCCCCTTTCGGTTCGGCAGAGGGCGGAGGTCGCACGAAGAGCGGATCGATGCAGTACACACGAGCAGTTTACCCAGCTTCGGAGCTCTCCGGAGAGATAACACTCCTACTGCTGCTTGATTGTATTGGGTGTTCCTGCTCGGGAGCGAGATGAGCTACAAGACCGAGCGTGGGAGTGTGCTAGCTTCGAATGAGTCGAACCCTTTCTACGTTGTGCATGGGCCTCCTTTTATACGCTCAAGGGGTCACCAACAGGTGGCAACGTAGGCTAGAGGGGTAAAAATGGAAAAAGAGTGCGGTAGGTACAGCTACCGCTACTATGGACACAGTGTATCCTACCTAACTCTGACGGCAGGAGACAAGGGCATTGAATGCCTATCTGAGTCGCCTAAACAGTGCAAAAAGTGACCGTTAGGAGCACCACCATTCGCTACGATGGCCTCCTCTTCATCCCCGCTGGCCACCGCGTACCCCTGGCTGCACAGGCTCCCGCCACGCGCCCTTGAGAAAGCCTCAGGGCGACACGCAGGCGGATGTGCTGGAGCGTGGGCAGAGAGTGGCAGCTGGCCCCCGGCAAGTACCTTGTCGGGGTCGTCGTCTTGTCGCGTCCGGGAGCTTGTCGCTCGCCGGATCTTGCCGGGACGCGCGGTGCGTCGCGGCAAGTTTCTTGAGGTGCCGTGATTGGCCTTCCCGGCAAGCTCCTCTTGCCGGGGTCTTGTCTCTTCCCGGCAAGCTCCTCTTGCCGGGGCCTTGTCTTCTCATTTTGAATACTTTGTTCTTGAATGGCTTCCCGACAAGCTCCTCTTGCCAGGGTCTTGTTTTCTGAAGAGCCACAGAGGGTCTTGGCGTTGACCTGGCGGGCCCTGCCGCGGGGTGCTGCAACTGCCCGTGCACAAGTTCGGGATACTAGGGTACCCCTACTCTAGTACACCGACATACGGGGGCAGGAGGGCACCCCATAGACACAAGAATTGATCTATTGATCTCTTAGCCGTGTGCGGTGCCCCCTCCACCATAATCCAGCTCGATAATATCGTAGCGGTGCTTAGGCGAAGCCCTATGTCGGTAGCATCATCATCACCGTCATCACGCCGTTGTGCTGACAAAACTCTCAAGCAAAGCTCTACTGGATCGTGAGCTCTCGGGACGTCATCGAGTTGAACGTGTGCTGAACTCGGAGGTGCCGTACGTTCGGTACTTGGATCGGTCGGATCGTGAAGACGTTCGACTACATCAACTGCATTGTTTTAATGCTTCCACTTTCGGTATACGAGGGTACGTGGACACACTCTCCCCTCTCATTGCTATGCATCACCATGATCTTGCGTGTGCGTAGGATTTTTTTTTGAAATTACTACGTTCCCCAACAGTGGCATCCGAGCCAGGTTTATGCGTAGATGTTATATGCACGAGTAGAACACAAGTGAGTTGTGGGCGATACAAGTCATACTGCTTACCACCATGTCACACTTTGGTTCGGCGGTATTGTTGGATGAAGCGGCCCGGACCAACATTACGCGTACGCTTACGCGAGACTGGTTTTACCGCCATGCTTTGCACACAGGTGACTAGCGGGTGTCAGTTTCTCCAACTTTAGTTGAACCGAGTGTGGCTACGCCTGGTCCTTGTGAAGGTTAAAACAACACTAACTTGACGAACTATCGTTGTGGTTTTGATGCGTAGGTAAGAACGGTTCTTGCTCAGCCCGTAGCAGCCACGCAAAACTTGCAACAACAAAGTAGAGGACGTCTTAACTTGTTTTTGCAGGGCATGTTGTGATGTGATATGGTCAAGACATGATGCTAAATTTTATTGTATGAGATGATCATGTTTTGTAACTGAGTTATCGGCAACTGGCAGGAGCCATGTAGTTGTCGCTTTATTGTATGAAATGCAATCGCCATGTAATTGCTTTACTTTATCACTAAGCGGTAGCGATAGTTATAGAAGCAATAGTTGGCAAGACGACAACGATGCTACGATGGAGATCAAGGTGTCGCGCCGGTGACGATGGTGATCATAACGGTGCTTTGGATATGGAGACCAAAGGCACAAGATGATGATGGCCATATCATATCACTTATATTGATTGCATGTGATGTTTATCCTTTATGCATCTTATTCTGCTTTGATTGACGGTAGTATTATAAGATGATCTCTCACTAAATTTCAAGGTAAAAGTGTTCTCCTTGAGTATGCACCGTTGCCAAAGTTCGTCGTGCTGAGACACCAGGTGATGATTTGGTGTGATAAGCTCAACGTTCATCTACAACGGGTGTAAGATAGTTTTGCACACGTAGAATACTCGGGTTAAACTTGATGAGCCTAGCATATGCAGATATGGCCTCGGAACACTAAGATCGAAAGGTCGAGCGTGAATCATATAGTAGATATGATCAACATAGTAATGTTCACCATTGAAAACTACTCCATCTCACGTGATGATCGGTTATGGTTTAGTTGATATGGATCACGCGATCACTTAGATGATTAGAGGGTTGTCTATCTAAGTGGGAGTTCTTAAGTAATATGATTAATTAAACTTAAATTTATGATGAACTTAGTTCCTGATAGTATTTTGCTTGTCTATGTTGTTGTAGATAGATGGCCCGTGCTGTTGTTCTGTTGAATTTTAATGCATTCCTTGAGAAAGAAAAGTTGAAAGATGATGGTATAAATTATACGGCCTGGGTCCATAACTTGAGGATTATCCTCATTGCTGCACAGAAGAATTACGTCCTGGAAGCACCGCTAGGTGTACCACCCGCGCCGGTAACTGCAGACATTGTGAATGTCTGGCAGTCGTGTGTTGATGACTACTAGATAGTTCAGTGTGCCATGCTTTACGGCTTTGAACCGGGACTTCAATGACGTTTTGAACGTCATGGAGCATATGAGATGTTCCAGGAGTTGAAGTTAATATTTCAAGCAAATGCCCGGATTGAGAGATATGAAGTCTCCAATAAGTTCTACAGCTGCAAGATGGAGGAGAATAGTTCTGTCAGTGAGCATATACTCAGAATGTCTGGGTACTGCAATCACTTGATTCAACTGGGAGTTAATCTTCCGGATGATAGTGTCATTGACAGAATTCTTCAATCACTGCCACCGAGCTACAAGAGCTTCGTGATGAACTATAACATGCAAGGGATGGATAAGACAATTCTCGAGCTCTTCACAATGCTAAAGGCTGCGGAGGTAGAAATCAAGAAGGAGCATCAAGTGTTGATGGTCAACAAGACCACCAGTTTCAAGAAGAAGGGTAAAGGGAAGAAGAAGGGGAACTTCAAAAAGAATAGCAAACAAGTTGCTGCTCAAGAGGAGAAACCCAAGTCTGGACCTAAGCCTTAGACTGAGTGCTTCTACTGCAAAGGGACTGGTCACTGGAAGCGGAACTGCCCCAAGTATTTGGCGGATAAGAAGGATGGCAAGGTGAACAAAGGTATATGTGATATACATGTTATTGATGTGTACCTTACTAGAGCTCGAAGTAGCACCTGGGTATTTGATACTGGTTCTGTTGCTAATATTTGCAACTCAAAACAGGGACTACAGATTGAGCGAAGATTGGCTAAGGACGAGGTGATGATGCAAGTGGGAAATGGTTCCAAAGTCGATGTGATCGCCGTCGGCACGCTACCTCTACATCTACCTTCGGGATTAGTTTTAGACCTGAATAATTGTTATTTGCTGCCAGCGTTAAGCATGAACATTATATCTGGATCTTGTTTGATGCGAGATGGTTATTCATTTAAATCTGAGAATAATGGTTGTTCTATTTATATGAGTAATATCTTTTATGGTCATGCGCCCTTGAAGAGTGGTCTATTTGTGTAAAATCTCGATAGTAGTGATACACATATTCATAATGTTGAAGCCAAAAGATGCAGAGTTGATAATGATAGTGCAACTTATTTGTGGCACTGCCGTTTGGGTCATATTGGTGTAAAAAGCATGAAGAAACTCCATACTGATGGACTTCTAGAATCACTTGATTATGAATCACTTGGTACTTGCTAACCATGCCTCATGGGCAAGATGACGAAAACGTCGTTCTCCGGAACAATGGAGCGAGCAACAGATTTATTGGAAATCATACACACTGATGTATGTGGTCCAATGAATATTGAGGCTCACGGCGGGTATCGTTATATTCTCACCTTCACAGATGATTTGAGCAGATATGGGTATATCTACTTAATGAAACATAAGTCTGAAACATTTGAAAAGTTCAAAGAATTTCAGAGTGAAGTGGAAAATCATCGCAACAAGAAAATAAACTTTCTACGATCTGATCGTGGAGGAGAATATTTGAGTTACAAGTTTGGTCTACATTTGAAACAATGCGAAATAGTTTCGCAACTCACGCCAACCAGAACACCACAGCGTAATGGTGCGTCCGAACGTCGTAAATGTACTTTACTAGATGTGGTGCGATCTATGATGTCTCTTACTGATTTACCGCAATTGTTCTGGGGTTATGCTTTAGAGGCGACTGCATTCATGTTAAATAGGGCACCATCGAAATCCGTTGAGACTACGCCTTATGAACTATGGTTTGGCAAGAAACCAAAGTTGTCGTTTCTTAAAGTTTGGGGCTATGATGCTTATGTGAAAAAGCTTCAACCTGATAAGCTCGAACCCAAATCGGAGAAATGTGTCTTCATAGGATACCCAAAAGAGACAGTTGGGTTCACCTTCTATCACAGATCCGAAGGCAAGACTTTCATTGCTAAAAATGGATCCTTTCTAGAGAAGGAGTTTCTCTCGAAAGAAGTGAGTGAGAGGAAAGTAGAACTTGATGAGGTAACTGTACCTACTCCCTTATTGGAAAGTAGTTCATCACAGAAACCGGTTCCTGTGACACCTACACCAATTAGTGAGGAAGCTAATGATGATGATCATAAAACTTCAGATCAAGTTACTACCGAACCTCATAGGTCAACCAGAGCAAGATCCGCACGAGAGTGGTACGGTAATCCTATTCTGGAGGTCATGTTACTTGACCATGACAAACCTACGAACTATGAGGAAGCGATGATGAGCCCAGATTCCGCAAAATAGCTTGAGGCCATGAAATCTGAGATAGGATCCATGTATGAGAACAAAGTATGGACTTTGGTTGACTTGCCCGATGATCGGCAAGCCATCGAGAATAAATGTATCTTCAAGAAGAAGACATACGCTGACGGTAATGTTACTGTCTACAAAGCTCGACTTGTTGCGAAAGGTTTTCGACAAGTTCAAGGAGTTGACTATGATGAGACCTTCTCACCCGTAGCGATGCTTAAGTCCGTCCGAATCATGTTAGCAATTACCGCATTTTATGATTATGAAATTTGGCAAATGGATCTAAAGACTGCATTCCTGAATGGATTTCTGGAAGAAGAGTTGTATATGATGCAACCTGGAGGTTTTGTCGATCCAAAGGGTGCTAACAAAGTGTGCAAGCTCCAGCGATCCATTTATGGACTGGTGCAAGCCTCTCGGAGTTGGAATAAACGTTTTGATAGTGTGATCAAAGCATATGGTTTTATACAGACTTTTGGAGAAGCCTGTATTTACAAAAAAGTAAGTGGGAGCTCTGTAGCATTTCTAATACTATATGTGGATCACATATTGTTGATTGTAAATGATATAGAATTTCTGGATAGCATAAAAGGATACTTGAACAAGAGTTTTTCAATGAAAGACCTCGGTGAAGCTGCTTACATATTAGGCATCAAGATCTATAGAGATAGATCAATACGCTTAATTGGATTTCACAAAGCACATACCTTGACAAAGTTTTGAAAAGGTTCAAAATGGATCAGGCAAGGAAAGGGTTCTTACCTGTGTTACAAGGTGTGAAGTTGAGTAAAACTCAATGCCCGACCACTGCAGAAGAAAGAGTGAAAATGAAAAGTGTTTCCTATGCTTCAACCATAGGCTCTATCATGTATGCAATGCTGTGTACCAGACCTGATGTGTGCCTTGCTATTAGTTTAGCAGGGAGGTACCAAAGTAATCCAGGAGTGGATCACTAGACAGCGGTCAAGAACATCCTAAAATACCTGAAAAGGGCTAAGGATATGTTTCTCGTTTATGGAGGTGACAAAGAGCTCGTCGTAAATGGTTACGTCGATGCAAGCTTTGAAACTGATCCAAACGATTATAAATCGCAAACCGGATACGTGTTTATATTGAACGGTGGAGCTGTTAGTTGGAGCAGTTCTAAATAAAGCGTCGTGGCAAGATCTTCGTGTGAAGCGGAGTACATAGCTGCTTCGGAAGCAGCAAATGAAGGAGTCTGGATGAAGGAGTTCATATCCGATCTAGGTGTCATACCTAGTGCATCGGGTCCAATGAAAATCTTTTGTGACAATACTGGTGCAATTGCCTTGGCAAAGGAATCCAGATTTCACAAGAGAACCAAGCACATCAAGAGACGCTTCAATTCCATCCGCGATCAAGTCCAGGGTGGAGACATTGAGGTTTGCAAGATACATACGGATCTAAATGTTGCAGACCCATTGACTAAGCCTCTCTCATGAGCAAAAGATGATCAGCACCAAGACTTCATGGGTGTTAGAATCATTACTATGTAATCTAGATTATTGACTCTAGTGCAAGTGGGAGACTGAAGGAAATATGCCCTAGAGGCAATAATAAAGTTATTATTTATTTCCTTATATCATGATAAATGTTTATTATTCATGCTAGAATTGTATTAACCGGAAACATAATACATGTGTGGATACATAGACAAACTAAGTGTCACTAGTATGCCTCTACTTGACTAGCTCGTTGAATCAAAGATGGTTAAGTTTCCTAACCATAGACATGAGTTGTCATTTGATTAACGGGATCACATCATTAGAGAATGATGTGATTGACATGACCCATTCCATTAGCTTAGCACTTGATCGTTTAGTATGTTGCTATTGCTTTCTTCATGACTTATACATGTTCCTATGACTATGAGATTATGCAACTCCCGAATACCAGAGGAACACTTTGTGTTCTACCAAGCATCACAACGTAACTGGGTGATTATAAAGGTGCTCTAAAGGTGTTTTCGAAGGTACTTGTTGAGTTGGCATAGATCGAGATTAGGATTTGTCACTCCGATTGTCGGAGAGGTATCTCTGGGCCCTCTCGGTAATGCACATCAATATAAGCCTTGCAAGCATTGTAACTAATGAGTTAGTTGTGGGTTGATGCATTATAGAAGGAGTAAAGAGACTTGCCGGTAATGAGTTTGAACTAGGTATTAAGATACCGACGATCGAATCTCGGGCAATTAACATACCGATGACAAAGGGAACAACGTATGTTGTTATGCGGTTTGACCGATAAAGATCTTCGTAGAATATGTAGGAGCCAATGTGAGCATCCAAGTTCCGCTATTGGTTATTGACCGGAGACGTGTCTCGGTCATGTCTACATAGTTCTCGAACCCGTAGGGTCCGCACGCTTAAAGTTCCATGACAATCGGTATTATGAGTTTTTGTGTTTTTGATGTACCGAAGGTAGTTCGGAGTCCCGGATATGATCACAGACATGATGAGGAGTCTCAAAATGGTCGAGACGTAAAGATCGAAATATTGGATGACTATGTTCGGATACCCAAAGTGTTTCGGGAGGTTTTTTACATTTACCGAAGTACCGGGGGGTTACCAGAACCCCCCGGGGAGTATATTGGGCCTAATGGGCCTTAGTGGAGAAGAGGAGGGGTGGCCAGGGCAGGCCGCGCACCCTCTCCTCCTCTAGTCCGAATTGGACAAGGAGGGGGGCACCCCCTTTGCTTCCTCTCTCTCTCCTCCTTCCTCCTTCTCCTACTCCTACTAGGAAAGGAGGAGTCCTACTCCCGGTGGGAGTAGGACTCCCCCCTTGGCGCGCCCTCCTCCTAGTCGGCCGCCTCCCCCCTATCTCCTTTATATACGGGGGCAGGGGGCACCCCATAGACACAACAATTGATCTGTTGATCTCTTAGCCATGTGCAGTGCCCCCTCCACCATAATCCACCTCGATAATATCATAGTGGTGCTTAGGCAAAGCCCTGCGTCGGTAGCATCATCATCACCATCATCACGCCGTCGTGCTGACGACCGGTGAAGCTCTACTGGATCATGAGCTCGCGGGACGTCATCGAGTTGAACGTGTGCTCAACTCGAAGGTGCCGTACGTTCAGTACTTGGATCGGTCGGATCGTGAAGATGTTCGACTACATTAACCGCGTTGTTTTAACGCTTCCGCTTTCGGTCTACGAGGGTACATGGCACACTCTCCCCTCTCGTTGTTATGCATCACCATGATCTTGCGTGTGCGTAGGAATTTTTTTGAAATTACTACGTTCCCCAACATTAACCATCTTGCGGCTTGACACCGCACTGATTGACAACGTGGGTCATGCTTGAGTGGTTTGGCGGGGTGGTTCTGCCCCCGCGAGCCCCGGCAGGCTCTGCCAGGGAGTATTGGTTACTTGCTTCTGGTGGTGGCCTCGCCCCTTGCTGGGCTGGCCCTCTATCGCCGCTGCTCTTCATCATCCCGATTGACCCCCTGCGTCGGTTACTCGAGGCTGCAACCGAGATGGAGCTCTTCGCGCCATGTGGCGACCGGTTTTTCCGGGTATTAATTTCTGGAAAAAGACCGTCGTGCTCATCAGCCCCAGGATTACTATTAGCTGATGAGGCTCCAACTTGATACAGAAATTCCAAGCAAAATACAAAATATGTAGTACAAGACCATTTTGGCCTGTGAGTACAACAAATGGTTCTAGTGGTTGATGGCGGAAGCGGTTTGTGGATCATCAGTGTCTATGGGACTCCAATTCCCAACAGGAACAGCTGACCAGGTTAACTCCTATCTTCACGAGGCTGCTATCACTGTTGCTTAGGTTCCGAGGCTGTCATCGCGTCGCTCCTCTCCGTGCAAGAAATCTGGCCAAGACAATAGCCAGGGACAAGCCAGTGAGTACTTTGAATGTACTCGCAAACATTATGAACACAGGTATAACATAACGATGGTGTGCTGAAAATATTTTATGCTCATAACGTCAGTCAAAAAAATGGCTTAGTAAATAAATTCTGATGCGTGCAAGCGGTTATTTATGAAAATGCATTAACTTAGTAGTATTAAAATTTATGAAATAAATAACAAGCAATGCCACAGTCGGGCGTCTTAGCGACACCACATAAAGGGCTTTAAAAGAAATGCCACAGTCGGGCGTCTGAGCGACACCACATAAAGGGCTTTTAAAAGAAATGCCACAGTCGGGCGTCTGAGCGACACCACATAAAGGGCTCTAAAAGAAATGCCACAGTCGGGCGTCTGAGCGACACCACATAAAGAGCTTTAAAATAAATGCCGCAGTCGGGCGTCTGAGCGACACCACATAACGGGCTTTAAAAGAAATGCCACAGTCGGGCGTCTTAGCGACACCACATAAAGGGCTTTAAAAGAAATGCCACAGTCGGGTGTCTGAGCGACACCACATAAAGGGCTTTAAAAGAAATGCCACAGTCGGGCGTCTGAGCGACACCACATAAAGGGCTTTAAAAGAAATGCCACAGTCGGGCGTCTGAGCGACACCACATAAAGGGCTCTAAAAGAAATGCCACAGTCGGGCTTCTGAGCGACACCACATAAAGGGCTCTAAAAGAAATGCCACAGTCGGGCGTTTGAGCGACACCACATAAAGGGTTTAAAAAAAACAATCATAGTGAATATCCCGGAGGTAGAACCATCCCAGAGATACTCGATAATAACAATAATATCACGGCTTAGTCAACAATAATAATAATCATAATTATCACAAGTCACAAGTAGTAATTCCAGTTATGGTTTAACAGTTTCACCTTCGAAGACCGACACTAAGACCGACACTTGACCCATCCCAGACTGTAGTCCTTAACCATGGACACGGCTATTCGAATAGGTTTAATATCTGCAGAGGGTGTACTCTTTACCCACGAGTAACGGACTCCTTTAGTCCATCGGGACTAATTCCGTCTACGGTCTTTTAAATGAAAACGCACCTGACTTGCACACACCAGCTTAACTTACCGGTGTCTGGAATCACCCACGACACTCGTTAAGCAAAACTCTAAGTGGGGAGGCTACAACCTCGATTAGCATGGGATCACAAAATTTATACCGCGCGCAAACTGGGGAAGCTATCCCTTCGGCTACAACCGAAACACCCATGCCCCCTGACCGGATGACTGGCTTTAATCCATGGCTGTGGTACCCTCATCCCGGCCCCTCTGTACGGTGTGTGCTAGAAAGGGGTTGACAAATTACTGAACCGTACTCTACTTGTTGTAGAGACAAGTGGTAGTACAAAGCAAGTATGGGGGTTACTGGCACAAGACTCGATCTACGGTCGACTCAGGAGGTTTAAGTATTTCCCTGCATGATTAGAATAACGAAATATAACTCAACCAACAGAGTCACTGCTCATTATACCTTACCATGCCATACCGGACATAACCGTCCCGACGGAGACCGACGACAAACTCATGCCTACCCAAGGCAGAGGTTTTTCCCGGATTCCTTCCGGTATGCATGCAAGGCACATGAGGATGATTATCATCACAATTGTGTTCATTTCCAACAGCATGGAAATCACTAACATGCACCCATGCATATGATCATATCACATGAAATAACAATCTTCTCCAAAGTGAGGTGATGTTATAAACGTGTCATCGAACACAAAAAAATAGTATGCCGGGGTTCAGAATGCTTGCCTTCAATGTGTGGAAAGGCAGGGTGCACTCCAAAACATTTGAATGCTTTCTCCTCTCTCCAAAATCCTAATTAAAAGTATTTTTGAATCAATATATAGTTTTAAAATAGTACCAAAAGGTTGTCTGAATTTTTTTGAAATAAATCTGAAAATAAACTAGATCAAATTTGAGAGAGATGGGAAAAAGAATCATTTCATTTGGAGTTGTATTTAAAAAGTTATAGGCAGTCAAAGTTGTGGTCAAAATCTGTTTAAAAAAATATAAAAGAAAACGCTTCAGACGGAATACGTTTTCGGTGTAGGGAAAATGTACTGGGGAGTTGTACGCCTTCACTTAAACACGTGGCGGCGGGGTGGGTCGCTGACAGTGGGTCCAGAGGGCCCACTGGTCAGGTTTGACCGGTCTCCCCCGCCTCCTTCCTCCTCTGGCCGAACAGAGGCAGGGGCTCCGGGATCATCGCCGGCGATTGGCGGCTCCTCGCAGGGCCCCGAGGGCGGGGATGGATCCGCCACTCCAGGGCGGTCCTCCCGGTGGTCGCCAGGTAGGTGGGGACGGAGGGAGCTGCCGGCGGCGAGCTTCACGGCGGAGGAGGCTTCGGGTGGATTTGGGGTCCTGGGCTATGGTGGTTCTCGAGCGGTTCTGAGGTGTTGGGCGGCTCCGTAGGGTCATGGGGAGGGGGATGGAAGCACAGGAGAGGTTTGGGGGCTTCGGCCTTGGCCGTATTTTGCCAGAGCGAGGTGGCGGCCGATCTTGCCGGAGTTGGGGAAGACGGCCCCTTTCTCTCCAATGGACGGCAACGGGGCACTAGGGGTACGGTGTGAGGCTGCTCGTGAGCCTAGGCAGGATCGAGAGGGCTTTATATAGCCCGGCGAGGTCGGTTCCCGTGGCCGCGGATAAGCTTGCCGGCGAACCGCCTCACTGTTTGCGGCAGGGTGACGTGGAGGAGGCTAGCGGGGTCGGGAGGGCGAGCGGATGAGGACGGCCTGTTCACGAGGGCAGCTGGCGAACAGAGGAGGCTCGGGTGGCGCCGACCGTGGCAGAGGCGTAATGCGGACGCCGGCGTGCCACCAAGAGGGCTCTGGTGGTGGCGCTGTAGGACGCCAGGGCGGGCTGGCGTGTTGTGGTGAGAAGGGGAGCGCGTGGCATGGTTCTGAAGTGTGGGACAAAGCAGGGGCGCGACGCGGCGGCTCGTGTGCGCGGCTGCAGTTGGCGCGCTCTGGGCGCGCCCAGTGCACGCCCACCATCTGTTCGGCGATATGCCGTGGCCTGCTAGGTGGCTTGGTTGGAGCTGGGGATTAGCAGTTCTAGTATAGGGGTAGTTGGGATGCTAGTGGACATGCTAGTTTGATCAGAGGTGCAAGTTCGCAGTGCAATGCCAAAATACATGTCAAAGCGGATCATGCCCATAAGGTGTTTGACAAATTGCCAAGGGCACTTAGGCATTTCTTGGAGTGGCCAAAATCTCCATATGGTGGTCTCATTAGATGCATAAGGAGGTGGTGAAGTTAGTTTGTCAAAATCAGAAACTTGTTAGAGCAAGTTTTGCAAAACTACAATTCTGTACAGAAGTTAAATGTCATTATTCTATGAACCAAAAATATGCCAATGGTTGCATGCTCCTGGACTTAGGGGTTTAGCATGGAGGACTAAAAGTAGGGAAAAGAATATAGGGCCAAAGAGCAAGAAAGAATATGGTTGCTGTACAAACCATCATGTTGGACCAGAATGGAGATGAGGTTGATTTACTCAAATATTTCAAAGAACAACCCTGGATTTTTGCATATAATGGAATCATTTGCTCCTACTGACATCCCAAAATTTTGGTGGAAGCTAGAAACAAATATTTAAAAGGGTTGTAGTGCAAAACTGCCCACTGGACCAGAGAAGGAAAACAGGTGTAGAACTAAAAATATGAAATGAAAAAGATATATTAAGGCATAAAAGTGATTTAGAGATATCACATGACATCTCCAAATTTTGGTTGAGTTTTTAGCCAAATATATCAAATGGTTGTAGTTCAAAACAAGCTCCAAAAATTTAAAACAACTCATTTTAATGAATAAAGTTCAGGGTGAAATAATTTAATAAATAAATCTACTGATTGAGAGATGTTTTTAAAATGAGAGGGAAAAATAAGTCCAATATGTGTTGGAAGGGTCCACTTGGGAAAAATTTCTTAATATTAAAGGAAAAGTTTTGAAATCAACAGAGATATACTTGCAGGCAAAAATTTTTAAACTCTTGGCAAATTTTTAATAACTAAAACATGGTTAAATTTATGGGGTGTTACAATTACTACCCCCCTTAAGAAAAATCTCGTCCTCGAGATTTGCTAAGAGACGTTGTGAAAAACAAATAGTCCATATGTGTTCGAGCGGTTGTGAGCCTGCTACCGTGGTGCTGCGCGAATAGAAATAACCCATGTAGTGAGGGAATAAATGATGTAGCAACTCAGGGAAAAGAAATCTCATTCTAGGATTTTTCGCGGTTACACAGATTATTCACGAAGACAACCACTCACATAAGTAGAAACTAAATACTCGACTCGTCGCACAAATTTGAGGTACCATGCATAAGATACAATGTAATAATAAATGCTGAAATAACAAACACAGTAGTGACATCTAAAATGAGAAAGGTAACTGGACAGGGTCTTGAGAAAAAGTCTCTGGCAATGGTATACACGCCTCTTCTATCGGAGGAAGTGGATTGACCAGTCGATGTATGAGTCTCTCCGGGTCGGGCCTCAGTGGTCTGTCGATGGCAATCTGAGGATTCAAATCGGCGAGACTTTGGAGATAATCCATCACTCGCTGGTTCAAATGCTCTTGAGCGATGATGTACTGGATAAGGTTGGCTAGCACTGGGTCTCTCTCAATCTGTCCACCGGGAAAAGATGTCACTCCTCTGGGTGTTGCACGGCTCGGAAAATAATAATATCCTTGTTCGCGGGCATAAGGTACTGCGGATCGAAGACGAGCAATTGCTTCGTTCGCAACAGCTTCTATGGCCAAGCATGGGGTCGACATAGATTTCCCTACGAAGGAAACCTCTGTTGGATCTTGGTTGGGGTCTACAGGAGGAATGTGTACTGCTGCCCAATATTCCGAGGTGGATGGGGTGATTCTCGATTTGAACAGCTCGTACTGGGGTGGCTGGGTAGATCCCATGGTACTGCAGGTAAAGTCCCACAATATTTTGACAAAGCTACCTGGGGTTGCATCTGGGGTTCTCCGATAAATACTAGGGCTCGGCATGGCAAGAAATGGTTGTGAGAGTGGTGCATGAGGTGAGGGTTGCTGGGTAAGGTCACAAGGTGGCCTTCTTATATAGCATCTGGGCTGGTTTATTTACCGTGGTGAAAGGTAATAAAACTGCCAGATCACCTCCAAAGGTCGGGGTCAGTGAGAGAGATACACATATCTCATAAAGAGACGTGTTACTGTAGGTATCGTCGGGGTTGGTTTTGGTAGTTGTGCCCGAAAAATGTGCAACTATGCGCTGACAAAGAAAATACGCAAGGCTACCATTAAAGCAGAGGCACAACGACAGGCTGCGTTTATATACACGGTCGCACGATTAAAAAGCGAGGATACACTGAGACTCGGTACTACTCGTACGCCTTAGTCTACCTCATTTATGTCTAAACGGGCGTGCCTGGTGGATGTCGAGGCTTCTCCACGTGTCTCACTGCCGGGATTAGTCGGAGATGGCGGAGGAACTGCAGGGTCGGGGTAGCGATGATGACCATCGCGGGGATTGTTGGCCACAATCCCGTTGGAGTGTGCTCCCAAAAGGTGACGAAGCACTTGTGGGGTCATCAAAGCATCTCGGTTGATGGCTGAAGCTGACCTCAAGGTCTCGATCAGTTGTCCAAACAGCACGACTGGGTTTTCGGCGTCGGGCTCGTCTTCCCTGCTTGCTGGGTCTCGACGAACCAGCTCTCCTCGAGCTGCGATCAGATCAATGGTGATCTGGTCGAACAGTGCCTCTAGTGCACTTACATAGCGCACTAGGTGCAACAATGCGGGATCTGTCTCGTGATCTCCGTTGGCAACTTGGGGTGGTCTACCATACCCTTCACGCCTGGGGTAGTAGTAGAACGAGCGACAGTTAACTCTGGGCGACAACTGCCGAAGTTGAACTATAGCCTCTCGAGCAGCTATCTGGATGGCTTGTGGCTCGAAGGAAGTTGTTCTTCCAGTGAACCTGTAGGGGCGTTTGGGTGCTAGACCCCTACCGTAGATGTGTATAGTGGCCCAGAATTGACGGTCCTCACCGCTGATGGGTCCTTGGTACACAAAATATTCTGGTGGCTCCTCTAACGCATAGGCACGACGGGTGAGGTTTGCGAGGATGGTCACAAAGCCTCCAAGGTTGGTTGCTGTGGTCTCGTTGTGCACTATGGGGCCAGGCATTGTGGCTCGGTTTGGGGTAGAGGCTATGCTGTGCTGGTTACTGGCGCGTGATCGACAAGCTAGATTGGTAGGTTGGGCACCGACTGCCAAAAGTGTCGGGGGTGTGGCTATCTTGCACGAGAAGCTTGGCTGGGTTTGGTTAAGGTCTGGTGGGTTGGTTTGCCTAAGTTTTGTCGACCTGGCTAAGATAGGATTAGCCAATGGTCAGCCTGGCTCTGATACCAAGTCTGTGGCGACCGGTTTTTCCGGGTATTAATTTCCGAAAAAGACCGTCGTGCTCATCAGCCCCAGGATTACTGTTAGCTGATGAGGCTCCAACTTGATACAGAAATTCCAAGCAAAATACAAAATATGTAGTATAAGACCATTCTGGCCTGTGAGTACAACAAATGGTTCTAGTGGTTGGTGGCGGAAGCGGTTTGTGGATCATTAGTGTCTATGGGACTCCAATTCCCAACAGGAACAGCTGACCAGGTTAACTCCTATCTTCACGAGGCTGCTATCACTGTTGCTTAGGTTCCGGGGCTGTCATCGTGTCGCTCCTCTCCGTGCAAGATATCTGGCCAAGACAATAGCCAGGGACAAGCCAGTGAGTACTTTGAATGTACTCGCAAACATTATGAACACAGGTATAACATAACGATGGTGTGCTGAAAATATTTTATGCTCATGATGTCAGTCAAAAAAAGGTAAATAAATTCTAATGCGTGCAAGCGGTTATTTATGAAAATGCATTAACTTAGTAGTATTAAAATTTATGAAATAAATAACAAGCAATGCCACAGTCGAGTGTCTTAGCGACACCACATAAAGGGCTTTAAAAGAAATGCCACAGTCGGGCGTCTGAGCGACACCACATAAAGGGCTTTTAAAAGAAATGCCACAGTAAGGCGTCTGAGCGACACCACATAAAGGGCTCTAAAAAAAATGCCACAGTCGGGCGTCTGAGCGACACCACATAAAGGGCTTTAAAAGAAATGCCGCAGTCGGGCATCTGAGCGATACCACATAAATGGCTTTAAAAGAAATGCCACAGTCGGGCGTCTTAGCGACACCACATAAAGGGCTTTAAAAGAAATGCCGCAGTCGGGCGTCTGAGCGACACCACATAAAGGGCTTTAAAAGAAATGCCACAGTCGGGCGTCTGAGCGACACCACATAAAGGGCTTTAAAAGAAATGCCACAGTCGGGCGTCTGAGCGACATCACATAAAGGGCTCTAAAAGAAATGCCACAGTCGGGCGTCTGAGCGACACCACATAAAGGGCTCTAAAAGAAATGCCACAGTCGGGCGTCTGAGCGACACCACATAAAGGGTTTTAAAAGAAACAATCATAGTGAATATCCCGGAGGTAGAACCATCCCAGAGATACTCGATAATAACAATAATATCATGGGTTAGTCAACAATAATAATAATCATAATTATCACAAGTCACAAGTAGTAATTCCAGTTCTGGTTTAACAGTTTCACCTCCGAAGACCGACACTAAGACCGACACTTGACCCATCCCAGACTGTAGTCCTTAACCATGGACACGGCTATTCGAATAGGTTTAATCTCTGTAGAGGGTGTACTCTTTACCCACGAGTAACGGATTCCTTTAGTCCACCGGGACTAATTCCGTCTACGGTCTTTTAAATGAAAACGCACCTGACTTGCACACACCAGCTTAACTTACCGGTGTCTGGAATCACCCACGACACTCGTTAAGCAAAACTCTAAGTGGGGAGGCTACAACCTCGATTAGCATGGGATCACAAAATTTATACCGCGCGCAAACTGGGGAAGCTATCCCTTCGGCTACAACCGAAACACCCATGCCCCTGACCGGATGACTGGCTTTAATCCATGGCCGTGGTACCCTCATCCCGGCCCCTCTGTACGGTGTGTGCTAGAAAGGGGTTGACATATTACTGAACCGTACTCTACTTGTTGTAGAGACGAGTGGTAGTACGAAGCAAGTATGGGGGTTACTGGCACAAGACTCGATCTACGGTTGACTCAGGAGGTTTAAGTATTTCCCTGCATGATTAGAATAATGAAATATAACTCAACCAATAGAGTCACCGCTCATTATACCTTACCATGCCATACCGGACATAACCGTCCCGACGGAGACCGACGACAAACTCATGCCTACCCAAGGCAGAGGTTTTTCCCGGATTCCTTCCGGTATGCATGCAAGGCACATGAGGATGATTATCATCACAATTGTGTTCATTTCCAACAGCATGGAAATCACTAACATGCACCCATGCATATGATCATATCACATGAAATAACAATCTTCTCCAAAATGAGGTGATGTTATAAACGTGTCATCGAACACAAAAAAAATATTATGCCGGGGTTCAGAATGCTTGCCTTCAATGTGTGGAAAGGCAGGGTGCACTCCAAAACATTTGAATGCTTTCTCCTCTCTCCAAAATCCTAATTAAAAGTATTTTTGAATCAATATATAGTTTTAAAACAGTACCAAAAGGTTGTCTGAATTTTTTTGAAATAAATCTTAAAATAAACTAGATCAAATTTGAGAGAGATGGGACAAGGAATCATTTCATTTGGAGTTGTATTTAAAAAGTTATAGGCAGTCAAAGTTGTGGTCAAAATCTGTTTAAAAAAATATATAAAAGAAAACGCTTCAGACGGAATACATTTTCGGTGTAGGGAAAACGTACTGGGGAGTTGTACGCCTTCACTTAGACACGTGGCGGTGGGGTGGGTCGCTGACAGTGGGTCCAGAGGGCTCACTGGTCAGGTTTGACCGGTCTCCCCCGCCTCCCTCCTCCTCTGGCTGAACAGAGGCAGGGGCTCCGCTGATCATCGCCGGCGATTGGCGGCTCCTCGCGGGGCCCCGAGGGCGGGGATGGATCCGCCACTCCAGGGTGGTCCTCCCGGTGGTTGCCAGGTTGGTGGGGACGGAGGGAGCTGCCGGCGGCGAGCTTCGCGGCGGAGGAGGCTTCGGGTGGATTTGGGGTCCTGGGCTATGGTGGTTCTCGAGCGGTTCTGAGGTGTTGGGTGGCTCTGTAGGGTTATGGGGAGGGGGATGGAAGCACGGGAGGGGTCTGGGGGCTTCGGCCTTGGCCGTATTTTGCCGGAGCAAGGTGGCGGCCGATCTTGCCGGAGTTGGGGAAGACGGCCCCTTTCTCTCCAACGGACAGCAACAGGGCACTAGGGGTACGGTGTGAGGCTGCTCGTGAGCCTAGGCAGGATCGAGAGGGCTTTATATAGCCCGGCGAGGTCGGTTCCCGTGGCCGCGGATAAGCTTGCCGGCGAACCGCCTCACTGTTTGCGGCAGGGTGACGTGGAGGAGGCTAGCGGGGTCGGGAGAGCGAGCGGATGAGGACGGCCTGTTCACGAGGGTAGCTGGCGAACGGAGGAGGCTCGGGCAGCACCGACCGTGGCAGAGGCGTAATGCGGACGCCGGCATGCCGCCAAGAGGGCTCTGGTGGTGGCACTGTAGGACACCAGGGCGGGCTGGCGTGTTGTGGCGAGAAGGGGAGCGCATGGCATGGTTCTGCAGTGTGGGCCAAAACAGGGGCGCGACGCGGCGGCTTGTGTGCGCGGCTGCAGTTGGCGCGCTCTGGGCGCACCCAGTGCACGCCCACCATCTGTTCGGCGATATGCCGTGGCCTGCTAGGTGGCTTGGTTGGAGCTGGGGATTAGCAGTTCTAGTATAGGGGTAGTTGGGATGCTAGTGGACATGCTAGTTTGATCAGAGGTGCAAGTTCGCAGTGCAATGCCAAAATACATGTCAAAGCGGATCATGCCCATAAGGTGTTTGACAAACTGCCAAGGGCACTTAGGCATTTCTTGGTGTGGCCAAAATCTCCAGATGGTGGTCTCATTAGATGCATAAGGAGGTGGTGAAGTTAGTTTGTCAAAATCAGAAACTTGTTAGAGCAAGTTTTGCAAAACTACAATTCTGTGAAGTTAAATGTCATTATTCTACGAACCAAAAACATGCCAATGGTTGCATGCTCCTGGACTTAGGGGTTTAGCATGGAGGACTAAAAGTAGGGAAAAGAATATAGGGCCAAAGAGCAAGAAAGAATATGGTTGCTGTACAAACCATCATGTTGGACCAGAATGGAGATGAGGTTGATTTACTCAAAAATTTCAAAGAACAACCCTGGATTTTTGCATATAATGGAATCATATGCTCCCACTGACATCCCAAAATTTTGGTGGAAGCTAGAAACAAATATTTAAAAGGGTTGTAGTGCAAAACTGCCCACTGGACCAGAGAAGGAAAACAGGTGTAGAACTAAAAATATGAAATGAAAAAGATATATTAAGGCATAAAAGTGATTTAGAGATATCACATGACATCTCCAAATTTTGGTTGGGTTTTTAGCCAAATATATCAAATGGTTGTAGTTTAAAAAGAGCTCCAAAAATTTAAAACAACTCATTTTAATGAATAAAGTTCAGGGTGAAATAATTTAATAAATAAATCTACTGATTGAGAGATGTTTTTAAAATGAGAGGGAAAAATAAGTCCAATATGTATTGGAAGGATCCACTTGGGAAAAATTTCTTAATATTAAAGGAAAAGTTTTGAAATCAACAGAGATATACTTGCAGGCAAAATTTTTTAAACTCTTGGCAAATTTTTAATAACTAAAACCTGGTTAAATTTTTGGGGTGTTACATGCCACTGCCAGGTCAAGGGATCAAGATTAGAGTATGCCTTTATTCCAACGATTTCATTTTTTCGCTAACCCTGATCGGCAGGAGATCGATGGACTAATGTTGTTGCTCCATGATTTCGCTGTCGCGGTGGGCCTAAGCATAAACCCATACAAGTCTTTGGACTCCCTATTCGGTGTGATAACATCAACCTGGATGACGTTCTTCAAAATTTTGGTGGCCAAATAGTTGGCTTCTGTGCAATTACAATTCATCCTTGACCACATCCGGGCGTGGCTTTTGGGGTGGAAGGGCAGGTGAAAGGATCGATATAGTTGACTAGAGGGGGGGGGGGTGAATAGGCAACTAACAATTTTTAGCTTTTGTTTACCAATTTAAACTTTGCATCAAAGTAGGTTGTCTAGATATGCAACTAGGTGGGCAACCTATATGATGCAACAACAACAAGCACACAAGCAAGCAAGGGATACAACACAATATAAGCTTGCGCGAGTAAAGGTAAGAGATAACCAAAAGTGGAGCCGGTGGAGACGAGGATGTGTTACCGAAGTTCCTTCCCTTTGAGAGGAAGTACGTCTCCGTTGGAGCAGTATGGAGGCACAATGCTCCCCAAGAAGCCGCTGGGGCCACCGTACTCTCCTCATGCCCTCACACAATGCAAGATGCCGTGATTCCACTATTAGTGCCCTTGGAGGCGACGACTGAACCTTTACAAACAAGGTTGGGGCAATCTCCACAACTTAATTGGAGGCTCCCAACGACACCATGAAGCTTCACCACAATGGAATATGGCTCCGCAGTAACCTCAACCATCTAGGGTGCTCAAACACCGAAGAGTAACAAGATCCACAAGGGATTAGTGGGAGGAATCAAATTTCTATTGGTGGAAGTGTAGATCAGGGCCTTCTCAACCAATCCCTAAAAAATCAACAAGTTTGATTGGCTAGGGAGAGAGATCGGGCTAAAATGGATCTTTGAGCAACAATGGAGCTTAGGAATGGAAGAGGTAGTCAACTTGGGGAAGAAGACCCCCCTTTTATAGTGGGAGGAAAGATCCAACCGTTACCCACCTACTCAGCCCGCGACATGCGGTACTACCACACATACCCACGGTACTACCGCAACGACATGCGGTACTGCCGCACGTACCCACGGTACTACCGCAACGACATGCGGTACTACCGCTGGGCAGTGCGGTACTACCGCTTGCGCGGCAGGGGCTAGACGAGGCCTTGTTGCGTATAGCAACGAGCGGTACTACCGCGCGCCCTTGCGGTAACGCCCTTGCGGTACTACCTCAAGGCAAGGCTCATTCTGGGTTTGGAAGGCACAGACTAATAAAATACATCTGTGGCTACTTCCGCTGAGTTTTGGTTTGTGCAAATATCCGGCACGGTACTACAGCTCACAGGTAGTGGTACTACCGCGTAGGTTGCGAAAGTAAAAAATTACTTCCGCCCCTACTTCCGCGCATGCAACCGTTCTGGGCCAGAGGCCACGGTACTACCGCGTGTTTGGAGCGGTACTACCGCGCGTGTGGTACTACTGTTGCCATGGGCAGTACTATCATGGGCCGCTGCGGTACTACTGCTCTCGTGAGCAGTACTACCGCACGCAACAGAACAGACACTACAAAAAAGGACACATCCATGACATTTTCGGCCGAACGTAAAAAAATTATGTCATACTTATGACACTTCTATGACGATAATTGTGACAAAACACGGTATCATCATAGATGTGGTGGGATCCTACTTCTATGACAAAAAATCATGACAGAAAATGGGCTTTTTGTCCTGGGCGGGCCGAAGACGCAACTGCATGACATTCTTTGGGCCGTCCATGACGGAAAAAACCGTGGTAGAAGCCAGGGCGAGGAAAATATCGGGGGATTTCCCGGTTACGATGGGTCGCCGGGGCCGAGCGATGCGCATTTCTCTCGTACGTACGCGCGTGTGTGTGAGGCGTTGGGCTCTAATTGAACCTGAGCGAGGCGTTGGGCTCTAACTGAACCCGAGCGATTGCACTAGCTACGTTACTGAACCCGAGCGATCGTTCCCTTGCTGTTAACTGAACCCGAGTGATTCCTTCGCTACTGCTGCTAACTGAAGCCGATCGAACCTGCTGCATCCTTCCCATGATGAACAGTGACCGTTGTTGGGGGGGGGGGGTTGAATGAACAGGAACCCATGGTAGTAGAGGCCGTTGCCGCTGGATGAACAGGACCCCGATCGATCGAGCCGGTGGATGAACAGGACCCCGTGGAGGGTTGGATGAATAGGACCCCATGGAGGGCTGGTTGAACAGTAACCGGTGGAGGGCTGGTTGAACAGTAGCTGGTGGAGGGCTAGATGAATAGTAGCCCATGGAGGGGTGGTTGAACAGGACCCCGTGGAGAGGGCTGGTTGAACAGTAGTCGGTGGAGGAGCACGCGGTGGAGGCTGCATGAACAGGAGCCCATGGATGAACAGTCGCGGGTGGAGGCTGGAGGAGGTCGACGGTGGATGAACAGGAGCCCGTGGAGGCAGTCGACGGTGGATGAATAGTAGCCCGTGGAGGCAGTCGACGGTGGAGATGAACATATCCCGTGGAGTCCCGTTTTGCGGTACGCCACACCCCTCCCGATGAACAGGACCCCTATTTCGATCGTAGCGCTCCAACACAAGTCCGTTTCCTCTGTTTTGCGGTACGCCACACCCCTCTCGATCAACAGGACCCTGTTTCGACCCTTTTGCGGTACGCCAGACCCCTCCCGATGAACAAGATCCCGTTTTGACCGTGGCCGGTCGAACACAAGGCCCTTTCCTCCGTTCTGCGGTACGCCAGGCCTCGTTTCCATCGGCTGTTTCGTCCAAGCCGGTTGGCTCCCAATGAACAACAAGCGTTCTGTTGCCTCCTGATGAACACGACGCATTCCGTTGCCTCCCCATGAACACGACGATGACGCAGTTTCTCCATTCCGACCCAGCCATGTATACGAGCCCTGGCCATACGTATGCGCGAGTAGGCGTTCGAGACCCCACCCGTATGTACGTTTGTGGCCGTATTTACTTTCTTGAACCCTGGCCGCTGTACGTACATGTACATGCTACGTTCGCGCCTCTACTACGACACATGCCCTTCCTTACACGGCCACGGTTCATTGCTGCAGCCTGCAGACAGACTGATCGACCAACATGTACGTACATGTTCGCGACCAGAATAACAACGCTACATACACTTCGACCGTGTGGGTCCCGACTGTCAGGCACTTCCTTGCGTGCGGAGATGTAGCTGGTGGGTCCCAGCAGTCAGGGGGCGAATCATTTTGTTTTGCCCGTAATATGGAGTTATGGACGCACTTCCTTGCGTGCGAAGATGTAGCTGGTGGGTCCCAGCAATCAGGGGGTGTCGGTGTCAAAACCGGCGGATCTCGGGTAGGGGGTCCCGAACTGTGCGTCTAAGGTCGATGGTAACAGGAGACGGGGGACACAATGTTTACCCATGTTTGGGCCCTCTCTATGGAGGTAATACCCTACTTCCTGCTTGATTGATCTTGATGAATATGAGTATTACAAGAGTTGATCTACCACGAGATCGTAATGGCTAAACCCTAGAAGTCTAGCCTGTATGACTATGGTAATGAGTATGCCCTCCGGACTAAGTCCTCCGGTTTATATAGACACCGGGGAGATCTAGGGTTACATAAGGTTAGGTACAGAGAAAGGAATCTTCATAGTTGAATGCCAAGCTTGCCTTCCACGCCAAGGAGAGTCCTATCCGAACACGGGTGAGAGTCTTCAGTCTTCATAACTTCATAGCCCATCAGTCCGGCCCATGGCTAACAGGCCGGACGCCCGAGGACCCCTTAGTCCAGGACTCCCTCAGTAGCCCCTAAACCTGGCTTTAATGACGAGGTATCCGGCGCGCAGATTTGTCTTCGGCATTGCAAGGAGGGTTCCTCCTTCCGAACTTCAAGATAGTCTTCAAACGCAATGGTTGTGTCCGGACCTGCAACACACATACCACACATAATGGCAGAGAGTATAATATTCCATGAGTCCAATCTGCTGACAACTTTTTGCAACATGACATCACGTCTGCCCGGTCATTATTTTGAACCTTTTTTCGTCTGCCGCTCCACGTTTCGAGACGCGGTTGCCATTGGCATGTCTTGTCGAAGCAAAGATCGTGTCCCCTTATTGCAGGATTCTCATCAATACGGGCATGTGTAACCCAACTGTGCCATTTACACAACCCTTGGGAACAAGCGAGTTTTAAGGCGACTGGGGAGGCGTTCGATATTCACTGCCTTTATAAGGAGATAAGGATTCCCTTTCTTCACCCACGCCTTCTCTCTCTCCGCCCTTCCATTCTTGAGCTCCAGCGCCCAACTTCTCATCCCCTCCATCTGAGGGAAGAACTCAACCATGTACGAATCCGAAGGTCAAGGCAAGTGGATGGTATCCTCCGTCAAGGAGAAGGACATCACCTAGCTTTGGGCGGCCGGGTATCTAGCGAAAGGAATCGCCCACCGTCTACCAACCAAGGGGCAAGTCATCCCCACTCCGAAGCCTACTGAGAGGGTGGTCTGCCTCCCTCACTTTGTCCGCGGGTTAGGGTTCCCACTCCGCCCTTTCGTCCGTGGACTGATGTTCTATCACGGGCTAGATTTCCACGATCTGGCCCCGAACTCCTTCCTCAACATCTCGACATTCATTGTCGTGTGCGAGGCTTTCCTCCGCATCCATCCCCACTTCAGATTATGGCTCAAGATCTTCAACGTGAAACCGAAGGTGGTGGATGGTCAGCACGCGGAGTGCGGAGGCGCCATGGTGAGCAAGATGCCCAACGTCACATGACCCAAGGGCACTTTTGTGGAGACTGTCAAAGAGTGGCAGAAGCATTGGTTCTACATCACAGAGCCACGCGGCGCCACTTGGGCGGTGGCTCCCGAATTCAAGGCCGGGGCTCCAATGCGGCTCACTTCCTGGATGCAGAAGGGTCCCAACTGGTCTTCGTCGGACGAGCTGATAGCGCTGCAAACGCGCATTCAGAGCATGGTGGATTAAAATATCAAGCTCGTCAACGTGATCTAGGTGATGCTGGTTCGCCGGATCCTCCCCTGCCAAAGCCGAAGCTTCCCTTTATGGGAATTTGATCCAGTGAAGCACTAGACCCTAGAGAGGCTCTTCGAAACTACCCACGAAGATGCCTGGAAGTTGCTCTTCAAGGGCAGCGAGAAGCCACCGGCCATTGATTCGGACCGCGGACACGATCATACCCATCCCGCTAATGCGGTAAGTCCTTTACCCCCCAAGGCGTACCGTCTACTTGCTTGTCCAAGGAGGGTGGTTAATCTTTACTATATTATTTCAGGTGTGGACGGAGAGAGCGGAGAGGATCTAGTGTTCGGCTCCGTTGCCTGAAGAGCCAGTCATCCCGCTCCTGGCGAAGATGCTGGTTCCGGCGCCCTATCAGCCGCCGGAGAAGAAGGCCAAGAAGAAGGCCAAGGGGGCCAAAGGTGGCCCCCGTCGCAAGGGTGCTTCGGACGTGACGTCCGAAGACGAAGAGACCCATTCCTCCGCTGCTGAGGACGACAACGATGAGAAGGAGGAGGAGAACAACCCTCCCCCTGATGGGGGAAAGAGGAAAAGGGCAGCCTCCACGAATCTGGAGGCGGAGACGTCCAAGAAGGGGAAAGGCTCCCTTGCGGATAACTCCGCGTGGGATGTCGACAACAGTCCAGAGCGACGCCCCCGAACCGATCCCCTGGCCGCATCGTAAGTGCTAAAACTCGTACATGTCCATATATCCAACCTCTCCTCTTCATTGCATTTACATGGTTAATCATGCTATTGCAGTCCGGGCCACGACAGCTCCCAGCGATCCTCATCAAGAGGTTCGTTGGATTCAAAGGCGATGGCCAGCGAGTCACCGCCGGCCGCTCACTCTCCCAAGGCCGCGTTCAACGCCGAGGTGTTGTCCCGAAGGACTTTCCCCGGCCGGGGAGAGGTTTAGGAGGCACCAGAAGGCGAAACCTCCATCGCCAGACACCAGTGGGAGCAAATCCCCATGGAGACTGGCAATGAGGGCCGTATTCGGTTTGGCCCTCAGCCGAATACGATTCTGGAGACCGATACGGCTCCGGAATCCGGTGTGCAACCTCCTTCGAAAGAAGGGGGTATACCCATTCCACCGGTGACCCCTGTCCAACCAGGGGCACCGGACAATCTGCTGGAAGCGCTACGAGGTGCTTCCATTGTGGATGAGCACCGTATCCTTATGGGTATGGTGACTGAGAGGGTTCAGTCCGCCAAGAGCAGACTAACCGAAGCCTGCAGTAGCCTGCTGACGGGTTTTGAGGTAAGCAACGCAAAAAGAGAAAATCCCAATGTGGACAGTAGCCCCTGAGACACTGTCTGGTGTTCGGAAAGAAAGGCTGGACAAAGGATCAATCCATTATTGCAGGAAACTAACTAAATATGTCTTATTTGAATAAGCAGGCGTCGCTGCTGGCCGTGGCCTCACATACTGCCAAAGTCTCCGGAATGAAGCAGAGACTGGAGCGGGATGAGGAGGTGCTCGGCCAGGTGAGGAGGCAGCTCCAGGAGAAGCAAGGTATATAACGACTCACTATATATTCAGAAAGAATAAATGATAATATATTGACCAAAGTGTCATGATATGTGTAGGAGCAACGACCGAGGTTGAGGCCCTAAAAAGGCTCTGGCGGACGCTGAGGATAAAGCTGTCAAAGAGCAAGCCGCTCGTAAGAAGCTCAAGGCCAGGGTTAACGAGGTCCAGCAAGAGCTGCAGGACGCTGTGAAGAGGTGCGAGACCTTGGAGCGTGATGCGTCGGCTCAAGAGGCTGAACTCGCCAAGGCTCGCCAAAGCGCAGAAGTGGCCTGGGTTGAAGCCCAGGGTGCCCTCCAGGAGATCCAGGAGGCCAGGAAGACCGCTGCGGGTAAGGCGTTTAGTATGCAAAGCAAGTATGTGAAGAAGAAGTATCTTTTACTAACCTGGATTCGGAGTTCTCCAGGGGCTTTTGCTGATCTGCCATGGAGTGTGTCTGACGCTGCGGAGTTCTTCCGAGCCGAAGAAGGGAGCTTCACAGATAAGTTGTTCTGGTCGCAATATCTTGCGCTAGAACATCCGGTGCCCTTCAGCGATCGGCTAAAATAGGTGGTCGAGCAGCACAGGGTGGCCAAACTGGCCATGAAGGATTTGATAATCCGGCTGTGGCCAGCCGAATCTATACCCAGCAGCTACTTCGGCCTCATGAAGCGGCTGGTGGATGCCTGTCCTCGGCTGGACGTCGTCAAGCGGTCCGTCTGCATCGAGGGCGCGCGCATGGCCTTTGCCCACGTCAAGGTCTGGTGGGCAAATATGGACACCATCTATCTTGTGACCGAGGGCCCGCCCGAGGGCAAGGGGCACCGCACACCCGACCGGTATTTTGGAGATTTCCTGGAGGGGTCTCGCATTGTAGCGATGCAGTGTTCGTAAGACATTGTCTTTGAATGAATATATTCGAGTTGCCTCTGCCTTGTATGATAAAACAAAGTGGTTATGTAATATAATGTTTGTTATGTTTTTAAAAATTTACCTCCTGTGCGACCGTGTTGTATGAAATCTGAGAGTTGGCCAGTCGTCGGCTTCTGCCCCCATGTAGGTAGTACGGAGGTGTTCGGGATGGAATCTAAACACTCTTGATCCAATTGTGTGGTCCTTGAAGGAGGTGTTTAGCGCAACGAACCATGCAATCAGACTATGCGGCTTTAACACCCTCACTGAGCCATAGGAGTTTGAGAATAAAAATGTGGGCGCAACCCCTAGTATCCGAACTAGAGTGCTGCAAGCGCCTGATCGGGAAGTACCAATCCCTCGCGTAATGCGGAAACAATCTCCAACGATTCGAAACCTTCGAAGAGCTGACCGGCTCTCGCCGCGTCATGACAGTCAGTTTTCGGCTTTCTCTGCTGAGGTGCTCCTTTGGATAAACCAGGGCACAATCGCAGTAGTTCTCCCTTTACTACCTTAGCTGATATAGCGGAATGTAAGGTAGCAAGCACAGGAGCCGGGCAACCCAACTATTGACCAAAGACATGATTCGGAGCCAATGCATATAGTGCTGAATTCAAGGTGCCGAACTATACTAAAAAAGTGTTCGGACTTTGTTGCCGTAGTGCGGGGTGCTATGAAGCCCCTGGCAAATATGAAACATACCAAAGTGTACGGGTGCTATTTGATAAGGTTACCAACAGGAGAGAGAAAAAAAGGAAGGAAAACAGAAAGGGTGCAAAGGTAATAAGCTGGGGCCCTAGAGTTCGGGCCGTGAACAGTTTCCAATGTAATTTGATTAATACGTCAAGGTGCATTGATACAAGTAGTGCAACAAGCAACATGCTATTTAACATGCCAAAACCAAGGGAGAGTTGTGTGTGGGTCCTGAAAAACAGGTAGAGTGATCGTTAACGAAACCACCTAGAAAGTCCCCCATACGTCTGTGTTTCATGCCATCTTGGTGTGTTTGTCCTTCAAGAGGGCCAGTGATCAGGCCATCAGATGGGTCCTGCAGGATTGAAACCTAAAAAGGTAAAAGAGGAAAAGTGAAAGTATGTGTATATCCGGGGTCAGTTGAGCTGTACTGTGGATCACAACCTAGCTATGCCTCCGTCGATGCCCATAGAATTTTGAGTGCGTAGTTATGTACGCGTGGTACAAATGCCACCACTTGATCGGGACTGAGACGGAGGCCAAATTGCCAGTCGAGCTCCTAACGAGCCGAGTTGTCCTGCTGCCAAATAGTCCGGACCCTCTTAATGGTGTCCGGGGGCTCGGCAGCCAAATTAAGGTTCTGCTTGAGAAGGCTGCTATGTATTTCTGCTGCTAAGTGATGACCCACAAGTGTAGGGGATCTATCGTAGTCCTTTCTATAAGTAAGAGTGTCGAACCCAACGTGGAGCAGAAGGAAATGACAAGCGGTTTTCAATAAGGTATTCTCTGCAAGCACTGAAATTGTAGGTAACGGATAGTTTTGTGATAAGGTAATTTGTAGCGGGTAGCAAGTAACAAGTGTAAATAAAGTGCAGCAAGATGGCCCAATCCTTTTTGTAGCAAAGGACATGCCTGGACAAACTCTTATATATAGAAAGGCGCTCTCGAGGACACATGGGAATTATCGTCAAGCTAGTTTTCATCACGTTCATAGGATTCGCGTTAGGTACTTTTATAGTTTGATATGTGGGTGGACCGCTGCTTGGGTGCTATCCTTACTTGAACAAGCATCCCACTTATGATTAACTCGTATTGCAAGCATCCGCAACTACAAAAGAAGTATTAAGGTAAACCTAACCATAGCATGAAACATATGGATCCAAATCAGCCCCTTAGGAAGCAACGTATAAACTAGGGTTTAAGCTTCTGTCACTCTAGCAACACATCATCTACCTATTACTTCCCAATGCCTTCCTCTAGGCCCGAACAATGGTGAAGTGTCATGTAGTCGACGTTCACATAACACCACTAGAGGATAGACAACATACATCTCATCAAAATATCGAACGAATACCAAATTCACATGACTATTTATAGCAAGACTTCTCCCATGTCCTCAGGAACAAACGTAACTACTCACAAATCATATTCATGTTCATAATCAAAGGGGTATTAATATGCATAATGGATCTGAACATATGATCTTCCACCAAGTAAACCAACTAGCATCAACTACAAAGAGTAATCAACACTACTAGCAACCTACAAGTACCAATCTGAGGTTTGGATACAAAGATTGGATACAAGAGATGAACTAGGGTTTGAGAGGAGATGGTTCTGGTGAAGATGTTGATGAAGATTGACCCCCTCCCGGTGAGAGGATTGTTGGTGGTGATGATGGTGATGATTTCCCCCTCCCCGAGGGAAGTTTCCCCGGCAGAACAGCTCTACCGGAGCCCTAGATTGGTTCCGCCAAGGTTCCGCCTTGTGGCGGCGGAGTTTCTTCCCGAAAGCTTTCTTATGATTTTTTCTCGGACGAAAGACTTCATATAGCAGAAGATGGGCACCGGAGGCCTGCCAGGGGGGCCACGAGGCAGGGGGCGCACCCAGGGGGTAGGGCCCGCCCCCACCCTCATGGCCAGGGTGTGGGCCCCCTCTGATGGATTCTTTTGCCAGTATTTTTATTAATTCCAAAATTAACTTTCATGAAGTTTTAGGACTTTTGGAGCTGTGCAGAATAGGTCTCTAATATTTGCTCCTTTTCCAGCCCAGAATTCCAGCTGCCGGCATTCTCCCTCTTCATGTAAACCTTGTAAAATAAGAGAGAATAGGCATAAGTATTGTGACATAATGTGTAATAACGCAATAAATATCGATATAAAAACATGATGCAAAATGGACGTATCAACTCCCCAAGCTTAGACCTCGCTTGTCCTCAAGCGGAAGCCGATAATGATAAATATGTCCACATGTTTAGAGATAGAGGTGTCGATAAAATAAATACGGACATGAGGGCATCATGATCATTCTTATAATAATAACATATACGAATATTGTCATATGATTTCTTATGCTCAAGTAATAATCTATTCACAATGTCAAGTATGAATCAAAAACTTCATTGAAAACCAACAAACTATAATCTCAGTCATTGAAGCAATTGCAATTTATCATAACATCGGAAAGAGTCTATGTAAGAGCTTTTCAGCAAGTCCACATACTCAACCATCATTTAGTCTTTCACAATTGCTAACACTCATGCAATACTTGTGGTTATGGAGTTTTAATCGGACACAGAGAAAGATAGGGGCTTATAGTTTCGCCTCCCAACCTTTTACCTCAAGGGTAATGTCAACAATAATAGCCCATGCTAACTTACATCCAATTGGATATATATATCAGGATCATTCCAACACAATGTGCTTGCCAAAGGATAAAATGTAAAAAGGGAAAGGTGAAGATCACCATGACTCTTACATAAAGGTAGGAGATAAAAGTAAAAGATAGGCCCTTCGCAGAGGGAAGCAGAGGTTGTCATGTGCTTTTATGGTTGGATGCACAAAATCTTAATGCGAAAGAGCGTCACTTTATATTGCCACTTGTGATATGGACCTTTATTATCACTACAAAAAAAAGACACACCCGTGACATTTTGGGCCAAACGAATTTTTTTTCTGTCATACATATGACACTTCTATGACGATAATTGTGACAAAACCCGGTATCATCATAGATGTGGTGGACTCCTACTTCTATGACAAAAAATCATGACAGAAAATGGGCTTTTCATACTGGGCGGGCCGGAGACGCAGCTGCATGACATTCTTTGGGCAGTCCATGACGGAAAAAACTGTGGTAGAAGCGAGGGAGAGGAAAATTTCGGGGAGTTCCTGGTTATGGTGGGAGGTCGGGGGCCGAGTGATGTGCGTTTCTCTCATACACGTACGCGTGTGTGTGCGAGGCATTGGCTCTAACTGAACCTGAGCGAGGCGTTGGGCTCTAACTGATCCCGAGTGATTGCACTGCAGGCCACGCGTTACTGAACCCGAGCGATCGATCGATGGCTGTTAACTGAACCCGATCGAGTGATTCCTTCGCTACTGCTGCTAACTGAATCCGATCGATGCTGCCTCTGGGATGAATAGTGAGTGTTGCGAGGGGGTTTTGATGAGCAGTGAGCGGTGGCATTGCCTCTGGATGAACAGGATCCCGTGGTGTGGTGGAGGGCTGGATGACAGTAGACGGTGGAGGGGTGCCCGTGGAGGGGTGGTTGAACAGGACCCCGTGGTGTGGAGGGCTGGATGAACAGTAGACGGTGGAGGGGTGGTTGAACAGTAGCCGGTGGAGTAGCGCGCGGTGGAGGCTGGATGAACAGGAGCCCATGGAGGCTGGAGGAGGTCGACGGTAGCCCGTGGAGGCTGGAGGAGGTCAACGGTGGAGATGAACAGTATCCCGTGGAGTCCCATTTTGCGGTACGCCACACCCCTCCTGATGAACAGGACCCCCGTTTCGACCGTAGCGCTCCAACACAAGTCCGTTTCGTTTGTTTTGCGGTACGCCACACCCCTCCCGATCAACAGGAACCCCGTTTCGACCGTAGGAGGTCCATTTCATCCGTTTTGCGGTACGTCACACCCCTCCCAATCAACAGGACCCCCATTTCGACCGTAGGAGGTCCGTTTCCTCCGTTTTGCGGTCGCCACACCCCTCCGGATCAACAGGACCCCGTTCCGAATGTAGGAGGTCCGTTTCCTCCGTTGTGCGGTACGCTAGGCTTCGTTTCCATCGCCTGTTCCATCCAAGCCCTCCCGATGAACACGACCACGCATTCCGTTCCGACCCAGCCGGTTGGCTCCCACGCGTTACGTTGCCTCCTGATAAACACGACGCATTCCGTTGCCTCCCCATGAACACGACGCATTCCGTTGCCTCCCCATGAACTCGACGACGACGCTGTTTCTCTGTTCCGACCCAGCCATGTACACGAGCCCTGGCCATACGTATGCGCGAGTAGGCGTTTGAGACCCCGCCCGTATGTATGCATATGTGGCCGTATTTTCTTTCTTGCACCCTGGCCGCTGTACGTACGTGTACATGCTATGTGCGTGCCTCTACTACGACACGTACGCACCTCTACTACGACACGTGCGCGCCTCTACATCCACCAGTATATATGTACGTACACGTTCGCGACCAGAATGACAACGCTACATACGCTTCGACCAGGTGGGTCCCGACTGTCAGGCACTTCCTTGCCTGCGAAGATGTAGATGGTGGGTCCCAACAGTCAGGGGGCGAATCGTTTTTTTGCCCGGAGGCACTTCCTTGCGTGCGAAGATGTAGCTGGTGGGTCCCAGCAGTTAGGGGCAAACGTTTTTTTCACGAAATACGGTGGCCCGTCCGGTGGGTCCCCGCTGTCAGGTGGAGGAATAATTATTTTGCACGTAATAAGGAGGCACTTCCTTGCTGCGGCCGTGGACCCAGCTGTCAGCCTCTCCACGTACAGTCCACGTCCGATGGAAGCCATTCCTTGACCATGTTGACCACGCCGCGCCGAGAGCACCAGGGCGGTGGACGACGGCGAGGCCTAGGAAGGGGACGACGCGGAGCCGGGGAAGACGCGGCAGTGGATGCCCACGCGTAGAGGAGTATGAGGGTTCACTGGTTCGCTGCGATGTGAGGCTACCGTCGCCGTAGAATAACAGGGGGTGTGGGTGAGTAGAGGGATGGCCTGGCCAGCGGTGGGAGTAGTAGGGGGCGGTGAGGCCTCCGCTGCATCGCAGCCGGCCACGGGAGGCAGGAGCACGAGGCACGACCGACGCTGGTTTGGGCGGCTGGAGCAAGAAGACCAGAGGTTGAAGAAGCACTACGGTCGTTGGATGGACATCGTACGGTCAATGGAGCTAGAATCGTGCATATTGACTAAGTTGACAAAGCCCTCCGTCCCCGTCAACTTAGTAGGCCCACAAGTCAGCCTGCCACTATACTGGGTCCCAGCTAATAGGGGGAGTATTCATTTTTTTGTCCGTAATAAGGAGGCACTTCCTTGCGTGCGAAGATATAGCTGGTGGGTCCGAGCTGTCAGTGATGGTAACGTTTTTCATGAAATAAAGAGGCCCTTTTGGTGGGTCCCTGATGTCAGGTGGAGGAATCATTATTTTGCGCGTAATAAGGAGGCATTTCCTTGCGTGCGGCCGTGGACCCAGCTGTCGGCCTCTCCACGTACAGTCCACTTCAGATGCTTGTCGGTCGTTGACCACGTTGACTAGGCCGCGCCGAGAGCACCAGGGCGATGGACGACGGCGAGGCCTAGGAAGGGATCGACACGGAGGCAGGGAAGACTCGGCAGTTGTTTCCCACACGGAGGAGAGTACGACTGTACGAGGGTTTACTGGTTCGTCTGCCGTCGCCGGAGAATAACAGCAGGTGTGGGTGAGTAGAGGGATGTCTAGGCCAGCGATGGGAGTACGGTGGGGTAGTGAGGCCTGCGCGGCAGCACAGCCGGCCGCAGGGAGGAGGGAGCAGGCAGTCCCTCCGGTGCTTGTTTGAGCGGCTGGAGCAGGAAGAGCAGAGATTGTGAAGCACGACAGCCGTTCAATGGACATCCGACAGTCACTGCTTGTGCGTCAACCTCTTTTTTAGGAAAGCCTCAAATCTTTGGAAAATAGCATACATCCCATCTGCCATTATTGCTAATAATTTACAGCCCATTTGCTAATTCTTAAGGTTTTTTTGGAGCCCATATTCTTTTTGTTAGCATTACAGCCCATATTGTGGCCACGGTTAAAAAATTATACGAAATTTTGCATATTTCGGTGCGGTCCGAACTGTTTTTAATCCTGAAATTTCAACTCACATTCAAACTGATTTTAAAAATAAATGTATATCAATATAAAATCCAAAAAATTCTCCACGCATAAAAATTAATGTAATTTAAAATCTCGAAATGAAAAAAAGATATTTGAAACTAATTGCTGGTTTGATGTGTTTTAAAAATGTATAGCCCATTTCTCACTACTAATAGGCGATTTTCTCGGCCAGCCGAATGAAGCTCTCCTCGTCTTGAAAGATTTGCACCCCAACAGGCCTGACAAAGCGACTTACTTGGCAAATCACAAAAAAACTGGGCTGTGGCCATGGACCCAGCCGTCAGGCTCTCCACATACAGTCCTCTTTCGATGACTCTCGTATGTTGACCACTCCGCGCCGAGCGCATCGAGGCGGTGGACGACGGCGAGGCCCTAGACTCGAACGACCCGGAGATGGGGAAGACACAACAGTGGAGTCGCAGACGGAGAGGAGTGGGAAACTTGACTGGTTCGGGTGCGGGGTGGGCCTACACTCGGCAGAGAATAACAGGAGGTGCGGAGTGGAGGGATGGCCTGGCCGTCAGCGGGGTAGTGTTTCGTTGAGGAGCGCAAAACAACGCCGCTGGACGCCGAAGGCTGGAGCAGGCGGTTTCGGCAGCGTTGGGGGAAGAATACGAGAGATTGAAGAAGAATGCCGGCCGTTGGATGTAAATCTAACGCCTTCTTAGACTTCGACCTACTGGCCCACATGTCAGCCAGTCCATTTTTTTGGTCTATTTGGTGGGCTGGGTGAAACAATGATGTAGCATCTATGCAGCCCGTTTAAATCCCATTTGCATTTTTCTCAAAATCCGCGGACTTGCTGGGCTGGGTGAAAATTTCATGTTGGGCTAGACGAAGAAATGTTATAAAAACATAAACACATGATTGCACGTTAGTAAAATCTTTGCAAGCTTATGTACGCAATCACTAGGAGTTAACTTGCCAAGTTATATGTAAACAATTATTATTATTATTTTGTAAGAACTTTCAACTTACGAAATAAAATATCATTTTAATTTGATGAGTTAATAGTACGTGGGGTATTATTATTTTTTAGGCTAGATGTGGGACAGTTGAGTTGGTTCTAGGGGAAAGTACTGGGAGAAAACTCAGTTTACATCGAAAAAGAAAGTGGGAGAAAATTCAGAGACCTGCTGGGTCCACCTGAGGAGGGGAATATGTTGGGAGGAAGGAGATTCAAAGCACGGGAGCCGAGTGAACTAGTTTTTTTACGGACAAGTGAACTAGTTTACATACATAAGCAAATAGCCACTAAAAAAAGCAATCAGGTTAATGGTTTCTTAAAAGAAATACTTCGGACAAAACAGATAATTACGACACATAGGCTAATGCATGAAACACTCAGATGATAAAGGTGCTTATAAACAGATAAAGTACAACATCTAGACCTTCCTGGCACGCTTGATCATGACGCTGCGGCTGTCTGTGTACTTGTCGGTTACGGGAAGCAGACACGCCCTCATGTCCAAGATCTGCCTGTACATGTCGTAGCATGCGTATGCGTCCTTGTCCACGTAGGTTATGTAGGCTAGATTCAGAGGTACCTCCCACGTGTTCAGGTCATCTTATTTCATGTTGGCGTATCAGGGGTCGATGATGGTCTCAGCGAGGTCAACCATGGAGTCCTTCTCCTGCCCGTTGATGATGATCTTGTATTGCTTCTGGATGTCGACAAGCTTGTTGCACCAGATGGCCAAATCGTCGCATTCTTCCTTCTCTCCACCGTAGCGAAGGTGCAGTCGGTGCTGCCGATGAAACGGGCGAATGCTCCAGAACCTGGTGCAGCCATAGGACTGAGGCGAGGCAGAGCTTCACCGAGTCCGTATCGTTGGTGTACATCACATTCAACTTCGTACAGCCATAGGACTGAACGGCGAACTCAAAGGGGAACTCCTTGCTGAAGTCCATATCCAGCAGGCTCACCCCTCGGATCGCCATTGGAGTCTCTTCGAGTGAACGAGAGTGTAGGCAGCGGCAGCAGTTCGTTTTTCAGCTCTTGGGGAACTGGATTCAACAGTAAGCTGAGTGTGTACAGGCGACAACAGTTACTACCCCTCCCTCGTCCATTGCACGCCCGGCAGAAGATGCACCCTCGGCCACACGTCAGTTCACGAGCAGGTCTGTATTGGTACTGTAATAACAGGAGTTAGTGGTCACTTTAATTTACTTAAATTTAATTAGCTTTAATAGAAATTTATACTTAAAACAAGCAATGCATTCGCTCGTTCTATCAGTGCCACAAGATCAACATGCACAACAATTAGAATTATTATTCTCAGGACGCACATGATCAACACATTTGTCGCACTTTCACAAAGATAATACTACCAAGTTTGAACTGTTTGTTATGGTTGTTGTGCTCTGCATCATCATGTCGTGTTTCCTAGCTTGCAAGATTCAAAACCAACAAATAAGATCCAAATAATAAGTACAACAAAGATGCCTACACATCTCATTGATTCCCAGCTTGCAAGATTCAGAACCAAAAAATAAGATCCAAATAATAAGTACAACAAAGATGCCTACACATCTCATTGATTCCCAGCTTGCAAGATTCAGAACCAACAAATAAGATTCAAATAATAAGTACAACAAAGATGCCTACACATCTCACTGATTCCCAGCTTGCAAGATTCGGAACCAACCCATTAGAGCCTTTTGATAAAGTGAATCTCGGGATTAAATCCATCTTGGCTAGCCATGTCATACAATCAAAGAACTTGGCGAATGCTCTTGACCATCACAACATCTGTAGTTGAGTATTCCTGTTTCCATAGCATGTTTGCACAGCATAAACAAGGAGACAGGAGAGCATGATTTCGCTTTAATAGCGGCCTCCTTGAACTCAACCTACAGCTCTACTTGGATGAGGTCTGCCTCGAGTTCCATGATTCAATTCATGCACCTTTTTCTGCAGTTCACCTGAAATGAAGCAAAGATTGCATCATTTAGCTAGCAAGAAGTACTTGCTCTTGTGAGCTGGTAGGTTCTTCTTTAGTAGTTGCACTAAAATTGAGGAACATTAAGGTTGGCTGTCTGGCTCATGTAAGGTGCAACTATAATTTTCTTATCCTTTTGTGCAGTTCCACTAAAATAAAGTGCCATTGTGGTGACAGTGACGGCTCCATCTTGCAAAGGCTAATAAAATGTTGCACGAGATTACCAGCAGAACTTGACGGAGATTTTGGAAACTCCAATCACCATTTTGTGCAGTTCCACCAAAATTGAGAGATGTTGCCCACGTGACATTTTAGTTGAACTGCACAAGACACTCATTCCAAAAAAAAGTGTTTTGTGCAGTTCACCAAAAGGTCACAATAGGAACAAGGTGAAATGGATATCCCTATCTGCACAAAAAGATAGAAAGTAAACAGTTGCTGGTCAATAAGAATATACGAAACATATACAAAATGAAAAGAAGCATCTTAATTATGTTCACGGAAATCACGCAAGGACAATAGAAATTTTAAAACGTCATCAATGCTTCATGTTACCAGAAGCGTTACGATCAACAATGAGATTCCTCAAATATGGGATTACTTTAATGGTGGCATTGCTTGTTTACCAGACACAGTAAATCAATAGGAGCTAAAGAGTTGGTTTAAAGGCATGGGACCGTGGGGACACCAGGACACTTAGCAGCGTAAAGGAGAAAATTACTTATCATACTGGGGAAAACAGCAGGAGTGCCATTTGTAACACAGTTTAATTTCATCTTATCACTGGAGGCATTAGATTAACAATAACACTGGTTAGACATGTCCCTAAGGTAACATTGTGATCGCTTCATTTTACATGTGCCCTTACATTAACAATAGAAAAAGGTTGGTATAAGGACATGCGACAGTGGACGCATCAGCACAATGTACCTACAAGGAGGCATAAAGTGGTGATGCCGAGTTTGTTCATGCTATGTGAGGGCAGCAAACCTAATCCTGGAGACCTTGTACTATGTGAGGGCAGCAAATCTAATCCTGGAGACCTTTTACTATGTGAGGGCAGCAAATCTAATCCTGGAGACCTTTTACTATGTGAGGGCAGCAAATCTAATCCTGGAGACCTTTTACTATGTGAGGGCATCAAATCTAATCCTAAGACCTTTTACTATGTGAGGGCAGCAAATCTAATCCTGAGACCTTTTACTATGTGAGGGCAGCAAATCTAATCCTCGAGACCTTTTACTATGTGATGGCAGCAAATCTAATCCTGGACATACTTTGTTGACTTGTCCACCAGCCGCCACTGTCTATCCTTTTTTCAACCAATAATAGATCTGTTCCTTATCCAGTTTGTACTGCATTTTCCCATTATTTCCCTTTTCAACCAAGAGACCGGTTGGGTATCCGGTCTCTACTACTTTCACCATATTATTTCCTCTTTGAATCAAGTCCTAGATTCATGCTATAACTTTCCCCCCTTTCTTCGTTGTTTGAACAAAGCCCTAGATTCGAATGCATGAAGTAGCTTTGGAAGAGCTTATGGGAGTAGAAAAAGATGCACATGCAGACACGTGGGGAGCTGGGGCAGTAGAGCAAGGCCGCTTTCGAATAAATTATACCTGAGGGTCGCTGGGATGTCGGCGGCAGCATGTCAGATCTGCAGACAATACGGCATGGAGGAAGAAGGGTCGGAGGACCTCCCGAGCCAGCACTGTGTCGGAGAGAACGACACGGGAAGAGGATCGGGCCCCTCCGGTAGATGTGGGTTTCCTCCCTCGGCGGTGATGACCGCGTGAACGATGCACCTTTTATTCCTCTACACACACTGGCCGAAGGGATCCGGCGGGATCTGTGACCAACGGTGAGCAGAGAGAAAATGTCGCTACCGCTGTCTTGTTTATATCTGGAGAGGATGAGAGAATGAAGAGAGCAACCCTAGTAAAGCAAGCGCTCAGGCCCCCGCGTCCATATATAGTGGAGTGATTATCTTTTTTCTCTCCACAACAAGCGTTTCAATTTGTGTACGTGGCATTAAAGAAAAGAAACTCTCTATTTAAGGTGACTACAGTACGACTCCTACTTACTACTAGTAGTACTACAGTATTGTTCACTTGTGCTCCCCGCCCCTTGTCGGTGTACAAAAAGAGGGGTACACTTTTTGTACCCCTATGACTGTGCACGGGCAGTCTGAGCCACGGGCGCCGCCGCACCGAGCACGGCAAGGGAGGTGAAACCAAGGTAAGGCCGAAGCCGAAGAGGAGCAGAACAACGCCAAGACCAAGACCACAAAGAGCAGGGGGAGCAAAGCAGACCCCCCCGGCAAGATCCTTGCCGGGGGGCAGCTTTAGTTAGCCCGGCAAGATCCTTGCCGTGGCAGCTCGCCCCACACCGACGGAGCGAGGTCACCCTTGAGTCCACTGCCCCCATGGGGCAAGGATTCGGGAGACATCCCCGTGGTGGCATGCAGATCTTTATGAAGACATTCAAGACCAGATACCCACTTAAGAAGATGATGATCCTTGGCGGGATCCCAGCCAAGGAGGACCACAAGGCCCCCGGCAAGAGCCTTGCCGGGGATGACAGCAAGCGCCACGGTAAGACCCTTGCCGGGGCCCCGGCAAGGCCCTTGCCAAGGACACCCGTGGGGCCACCATCAGGCCCGCACTAGTCGCGCCTCCACCGTTGTTCGCATGCAGCTGCCGACCCAACCAGTTGGGCAGGCACCTGCGTGGTGGCGTGCAGATCTTCGTGGAGACCCACCATGGCGCCACCTCAGCTGCGTGCCTGCCTACATGGCACCACAAGCACCGCTGGCCAGGGCGCGTGTCAACACCAGAGGGAGCGGCGACGGACGGGACGGGGCTCTCCCCCGTCCCCGATAAAGCAAGGACACCTAAGCAGGGCACATTAAATGCGCCTTGTCATGTAATGCGAGGGATAAACTCGCATTACTGTACCCTTTCCACCTCCTGTGTGCCACTGTGGCAGCCCCTTTCCTATAAAAGGAGGCCCGAGGCGACCAGGAGGAGGATTCGGCTTTTTGGAGCTCCTCACGCCCCACAGCTAGCTCAAGAACACAGATATACAATCCACCAAAGCAGGAGTAGGGTTTTACGCATCCTCGCGGCCTGAACCTGGATAAACGAACCGTGTGCTGCATGTTTGATCCGCTCTTCTCATGACCCCCGCGCCCCACAACCGCAGTAGGGATTCTTGTGATCCCATAGGTGTTGTTTCCCACCGACATCTTTGGCGCGCCAGGTAGGGGGTGCGCGTTTGTGAGAATCGGCTTTAGCAGTTAGTTCGACGCTTCTTCATCATCATGGCGCCCAATAAGAAGACGACGATGGCGGTTGGCCCGTCGGAGGTCGGGCATCCTGCCCCGACGCGGGTGAGCAGCGGACCGGTTGCAGAAAGGACCCGGGGCGCTGTTCGTGAACACCAACACCGTCCCAGCAGCCGGAGTTTGGAAGGCGGCGATGCTCGTGCGCCTGGCAACGGGCCGCACGCCGCCAAATCCAAGGATGGAGCCGGGCCCTCCGCAGGTGGCGCGGGGCCTTCCAGGCTCGCTGCCGCCCTGCCTGAGGGCGACGCAAGGGCTTCCAAGACTCCCACACTAGCGCCGACGGCGCGCTCCTCTCAAGCGGCGCGTGATGAACGGCATGGTCGCACTGAAGACACCGGGCGTCGCTGCGGGAAGAGCCCCGAGCGCCACTCCCGGGATGTAGAAGACCTGCCCGCTCGCCGAGGCGCTGGTGAAGATGGCTTGCGACCGCGCGATCATGATAGAGCTCCTTCTGACATGGTCAGAAGTCGAAGCGTGTCGCGATCTGTGCAGGTTTCGCTGCCACCGACGCCAGCAAAAGCCTTGGCGCGCACGCAGTTGCTCCTCGATTTTCCTCCCACTACGGGGAAACTCGACGAATGGAGAGCCACCATCGGAAGCCTTTTTGCGGTGGCCAACAAAGACGAACCGAGCCTGGCGGAGCCCTCGGGTCGACATTCCGACGGAGTCCCACGTACCAGTGGCAGGAAAGCTGGCGGCGCCACGACCATGGTGCATTCGCCTCCTCCTCGCCCGGTACCACGGACACCTGCCCGTCGCAATGTTACGGGCGACGAAATCTCCATAGCGTTGTCCGACCCGCGAACCCACCGGGACCAGCGCCAGGTCCTTGGGGATCGGGAACATGAAGACGCTCGGACCACTATCGAGCGCCGGCGCGGAGCCCGCCACCAGTCAGACAGGCGAGCAGGGCCAGCTGTGGACCACCCGGCACCGGAGAGCCCTGGAGGCCTGCCTTACGAGGTAGGCTGCCCGGCTTTTACCCGTTAGCTGCGGCAGTTCCAGTGGCCCACTCACCGCACCTTTAAACCGGACGTGGGCGAGAAGTACGGTGGCAAGACCCACCCGTCCGAGTTCCTCAGCATCTACACCATCGCGATGCAGGCTGCCGGAGCCCGCGACGATAAGGTGCTTGCAAATTACTTTCCGTTGGCTCTTAAACCCAACGCCATGTCATGGTTGATGCACTTGCCGGTAGACTCCATTTCCTCCTGGTCGGATTTGTGCCATGAGTTCGTGGGCACCTTCACTGGCGGTCACCAAGCTCATGGCCAAGCAAGTGATCTGCACGTCATTCCCTAGAAGGGAGGCGAGAGTCTCCGCAAGTACATACAGAGGTTCAGCCGGATACAGTACAATATCCCTGATGTTCACCCCGCCGCCATCATCAGCGCGTTCCATCAGAACGTACGTAACCGCAAGATGCGCGAAGAGCTGGCGATGAACAAGGTGAAAGATGTCGCAGAGCTCCATGTTCTTGCTGACAGATGTGCCCGGGCTGAAGAGGGAAGGAAGTACCCCGACGAAGATGCCGGTGTGGAAACCGACTCCTCAGATGAGGACACCGCCGCCCCGGTGAAGAAAGGCCAACGCCGCAATAGGAAGCGCAAAGTAAAAGCCGTGCTTGCCGTCGAGGGGTCTGATGACACCGGCTCCACAAAGAAAACCAAGGCAGATGACCTCGGCAAGGAAATTGCCGGATGTGTCGCCTGCTGGGCCTTGGCATCTACCGAGAAGCCAGGCAACTCCGACAAGCGGTACTGCAAGATCCATCGCACCAAAGGCCATGCTCTCCAAGACTGCCGACAGGTTGAGCTCCTCGCTGAGAAGCAGAGGGCTGAATATGAGAGGCGGGACAAGGATAAGGGCCAAGACGGTGCTGAGGGATCCGGCAAGAAGCGTGACGGCCAGGCGGGCCGTCGCGGCAAGGATAAACAACAAGAGAGGCCCACTCGGGGCCGTTTCAGAAAGCCAGAAGACGACGATCACGAAGAGGACGACGAGTCCGGTGACCAAGAGTTTCAGAAATCTACAGAGGCCATGTCCGTCGATGGTGGCGCTTCGTTGCATACCTCTCGGCGCCGGCTTAAACAGTAGGCGCGAGAGATTACAGCGGCAGAGCCGTCGTTTGATGCCCAAAGGCCGCTGAAGTGGTCTAGCACACCTATCATTTTTGACACTGAGGATCACCCTGATCGCACTACTGCGGTCGGGTGCTTGTTGTTGTTGGATTCACCAACAATACGCAACCTCAAGGTGACAAAGATGCTAGTCGATGGCGGGGCCGGTCTGAACTTGATCTCGCCTGCCGTGATCGAGAAGCTGCAGATTCCTGATGGAGACATCGAAGAGATGGGCACGTTTCAAGGGGTCAACCCGGAAAGAAGCCAACCCAAGGGAAAGGTCACGCTGCCTGTAACTTTTGGAAGCGACCTGAACTTCAGGACGGAGGGGATCGTGTTTGGTGTTGCCAAGATCCCCTTGCCCTACAACGGGATCCTTGGCCGCCCGGCGCTGGCCAAGTTCATGGCGGCATCACACTACGCATACAACACCCTGAAGATGCCAGGGCCCATGACGATCATCACCATCCCCTCCGACAAGAAAGATGCGCTGATTTTCACCGACCAACTATACCAGCAAGCAGTCGCAGCAGCTGCCGCCGCTGGGGCACTTGCTCCTGCCGCTGGGGCACTTGCTCCTGCCGCTGGGACCCCGGGAGGGAAGAAGAAGAAGAAGAAGGCCGGTGAGACCTCGGACACCCACTCCGGCAAGAGCACCTCTTCGGAGTGTAGCGCTGTCGTCGAGGACGTGCCAGAGAGCTCCGCCGGCGGAAGCAAGAAGTCCAGAGCCACGCCGCCAGGAACCAAGAAGGTTTCCGTCAATGAGGACGCACGGGAGGAGCTTTTACCATAAGCTCCACCCTTGACGACAAATAGGAAGACACGCTCGTCACCTTCCTGCGGGCGAATGTCGATGTGTTTGCATGGCAAGCTTCCGACATCACCGGTGTTCCCAGGGAGGTGATTGAGCACCACCTTGCTGTCTGTCCTCATGCGCGGCCCGCCAAGCAGAAGGTCAGGAAGCAAGCTTTGGAACGACAAGAGTTCATCATGGAAGAGATCCGGAAACTGGAGGCGGCGGGTCTGGTAATAGGAGTGCTCCATCCAACGTGGTTGGCCAATCCGGTCGTGGTGCGCAAGGCAAATGGGAAGTGGAGGCTGTGTATTGATTACACGGATATCAATAAGGCTTGTCCTAAAGACCCCTTCCCGTTGCCGCGCATCGACCAGATTGTTGACTCCACAACTAGGTGTGATCTGTTGTCATTCCTCGATGCCTACTCCGGCTACCACCAGATCTTCATGGCAAAAGAAGACGAAGAGAAAACAACGTTCATCACCCCATGTGGTACGTATTGTTTCATGCGAATTCCTTTCGGGTTGAAGAGTGCTGGTTCGACGTTTGCGAGGGCGGTCTAGATTGGTTTTGAACCCCAGCTCCATAGAAATATGGAAGCTTATATGGATGACATAGTGGTCAAAACCAAGGACAAGGCAACCCTCATACCAGATTTGCGGGAGACATTTGCAAACCTGCGCAAGATCAACCTCAAGATGAACCCTGAGAAGTGTGTCTTTGGTGTCCCGTCCGGCAAGCTTCTCGGGTTCTTTGTGTCACATCGTGGGATAGAGGCCAATCCGGACAAGATCAAAGCTATAGAGCAGATTGAGGTACCCAAGCGAATCAAGGATGTGCGCCGGCTTGCTGGTTGTGTCGCTGCCATGGGCAGGTTCATATCCAAGTCTGCCGAGCCTGCCCTTCACTTTTTCAAGATCCTGAAAAAGGCGGGCCCGGTGGAGTGGACGCCAGAAGCCGAAGCAGCATTGCAAGATTTGAAGAAGTACCTCTCCTCCGCGCCAACACTAGTTGCGCCCAGGCCCCAGGAGCCGTTGCTGCTATACCTAGCGGCAACGAACCAGGTGGTCAGCACCGCACTAGTGGCGCAGAGAGAGGTTGACGACGAGGTAATGGCAGCGACAAAGCCCGACGCCACCAATGCGGAGACGACACAGCCAGTCGAAGTGCCGCCAAAGAAGAAAATGATGCAGCACCTGGTCTACTTTGTTAGCTCCCTCTTGTAGGGGGCTAGGTCGAGGTACTCCGGCGTGCAGAAACTGCTCTTCGGCCTCCTCATGGCCTCGAGGAAGCTGCGTCACTACTTCCAGGCACACGAGATCACTGTCGTCACTCGCCTCCCTCTACAACGGATATTGCACAACTCAGATGCGACGGGGAGAATTGTGGAATGGGCACTGGAGGTGTCCAGCTTTGGCCTCAAGTTTGAAAGTACTTCGACGATCCAGAGCCGAGTCCTGGCGGAGTTCATTACAGAGTGGACCGCAACACCTGACGAAGAATCCCAAGAGACTGCTCTACCCGGCAAGGAGGCAAGTTGCAATTGGATTATGTACTTTGATGGGGCTTTCCCCCTACAAGGTGCCGGGGCTGGTGTACTGCTCGTCGCCCCCACCGGAGAGCACCTCAAGTACGTGATCCAGATGCACTTCCCCAGGGAGGTGTCAACAAATAACACAGCAGAGTATGAAGGGCTGCTTGCTGGTCTTAGGATCGCGGCGGACCTCAGAATCAAAAAGCTCATCGTTAGGGGCGACTTGCAGCTTGTTGTCAAGCAAGTCAATAAGGATTACCAGAGCCCGTTGATGAAGGCCTACGTTGATGAAGTGAGAAAGCTGGAAGAGCGTTTCGACGGTATACAGGTTGAACACATTCCCTGAGCAAAGAACGATATCGCCGATTACCTGTCGAAGCGCGCTGCCCTCAAGCTACCTATGGAACTAGGTACCTTTGTGCTTCAGCTAACTCAGCCATCCGTTGATCCATCAACAGAGCAGAACAAGAGGAGGAAATCAAGGCCCGACAAGTACTTTCCCGCCAAGCTCCCCGGAGCCGCCGGCAACGATGTTGCCGAGGACACTGAGCCCACCATGGGACGGCTAGCTCCGGTGGGGCGTCAAGCTCTTGCCGTCGAGACAGCCGCTCCTATACCGGAGGAAATGCCTTTAGTCCTCGCCGCCGAACCCCAGGCTCCAGCGTGGGCACAGCATACCGTCCGATTCCTCCAGGCAGGGGAACTTCCTGAGGAGCAGGAAGAAGCGGAAAAAGTAGCCCGTCGCTCTGCCATGTACCAGTTCATCGATGACGTCCTGTACAGGAAGAGACTGAACGGTGTGAAATTGAAGTGTATCCCTCGAGAGGAAGGACTGGAGCTGTTGGCGGAGATACATGGAGGCATATGTGGATCCCACATCGGGTCAAGAGCCCTTGCCGGCAAGGCATTCCGGCAAGGTTTCTTCTGGCCCACCGCCCTCCAGGATGCAACGACACTCGTCACCAGGTGTGAAGCGTGTCAGTTCCATTCGAGAAAGCTTCATCAGCCAGCTCAAGCCCTTCAAACCATTCCTCTCTCCTGGCCCTTCTCGGTCTGGGGGCTCGACATACTGGGCCCTTTCCCCCGCACTGTCGGGGGCTTTGAGTACTTGTACGTTGCAATCAACAAGTTCACAAAGTGGCCAGAAGTGGAGGCAGTGAGGAAGGTCACAGCTCAGTCGGCCGTCAAGTTCTTCAAGGAGCTAGTGTGCCGTTTCGGTGTACCAAACAGGGTCATCACCGACGACGGCACACAATTCACAAGCCGCACCTTCATGCAATATACTCAAGACCTCGGCAGCAAAGTCTGCTTCTGTCAGGACCCCGACTCAATGACACATCGATCTAGCATGTAACACCTCATATCACTTTGTGGCCTCACGCATGGTATTCCCACGGGTGTCGCCTTACCTTTGCCCGGGACCGTTTGCACCTTTTGGCACACGTATATGATAGTGTCGCTAGCATCCATATGATAAGGAGCCCGGGCTGACATGGCTAGTCGTAAACCCAAAGTGGCACAAACTTACAGGGACAGGCATCCATGACCCAGCATCGAACGTGTCGGTTATCAGCGAGTGGATCCAGGCTGTAGCACTGGGCTAGCAGGACTCCGGTGAACCGGGCTGTAGCGGGCTAACAGGACTCCGGTGTTCATCGCGTGACATTTCCCCGAAGGGACAGACACAGGAACGAAGAAGGACACATGCCGGCCAGCCTAAGTGTTTCGGAGCAGTAGCAAGCTACCATGGCTCAGTGGAAGCACTAGGAGACATTTCCTGGTAAGAGATCCTACTAAGGATAAACAACTAGATAGTCAGATCCCACACATACCAAGCATTTCAATAACATACACACAATATGCTCGATATGTGCAAATACAACATGGCATCACAACATGACTCTACAACTCAAGTATTTTATTCAATAGGCTCCGAGGAGCGAGATATAACAAACATGGGTCTCATGACCCAACATTCAGAGCACACAAATTAAAGCACAAGCGGAAGCTTAACATGTCTGAGTACAGACAACTACAAATGAAAAAGGCTGAGAAGCCTGACTAACTACTAGATCCTGCCGAGGGCACAAGATCGTAGCTGAGGTAACAAGCTAAACATCGAAGTCCACGTGGAACTACTAGCGAGACTGAAGTCTCTCTGCAAAAACATAAAATAGGCAAACGTGAGTACAAATGTACCCAGCAAGACTTACATCAAAACTAACTACATATGCATCATTATCAACAAAGGGGATGGTGGAGTTTAACTGCAGCAAGCCAGCTTTGACTCGGTGGCTATCCTGAACTACGACTGCGTGTAACTCTTTTGAGGTGGCGCACACGAGTCCACATATTCACCATATCAATACACCACTATGGATCCGCTCCCGTCTCCCTATGAGAACGCCATCCATAGCACTCACGCTTATCTTGCGCATTTTAGAGTATCCACTTTCACTTGTCTATGAACTGTACAGGCAACCCAGAAGTCCTTTACCGCGGACACGGCTATTCGAATAGATCGTATTAACCCTGCAGGGGTGTACTTCTTCACACACGCTCTCACCACTTACCGCCGTTTACACGACATGTACTCGGCAACCTTCAAGCGGAAGCCCAACGAGTGTGTCGGCCACGACCTGACTAACCACACAAGTCTCTCGTCCAGGTTTATCGCCTATTCGGGTTCCATCCGCAAGGAGACCCAGCCGGGGTGTCGCTCACGGCCCCAAACGATGTGAGCAGGGTTCCCAAGCCCACCATCCGGGTGCCACTGGGTACATCGTGCCACTGTGCCTAGTCTGTCCCAAGCCCACCTGTACCGGGTGCCACTTGGTAGACTACTAACACTACCTACAAACACCAGAAACTAGTTGCAACTCCTGGACAGAGATCAAGTTGATTAATAAGTCGAGAGAGCTTGGAGTGCCCGGAGCCCAATGTGTGGTAGTAACTGTTCATGGATCACAAACACAGAACTCAGTTCCTGAGGACGGCTGCAATGAGACAACCCACCATGTACTCCTACATGGCCTCTCACCGCTACCTTTACCAAATCGTATTCACACACTTAGCTCTCAACAGTAGGACATGTTCACCACATTCCAATTCATCCCCGATGAATTAGACCTGACTCAACTCTAAGCAGTAGCAGGCATGACAAACAAGCATGAATGAGTAGGCACATCAGGGCTCAAACAACTCCTACTCATGCTAGTGGGTTTCATCTATTTACTGTGGCAATGACAGGTCATGCAGAGGAAAGGGGTTCAACTACCGCAGCATGTAACAGTTGAATCATTGTTGTCCTAATGCAGTAAAAGAGAGCAGGAGCGAGAGAGTGGGATTTTATCGGAATGAACAAGGGGGTTTTGCTTGCCTGGCACTTCTGAAGATAGCATAGTTCTTCATTGGTGTCATTGATCACATCGTCAGAACCACATCTATCGAGAGGGACAAACACCGGCAAACAAGGAAGAACACAATCAATGCAATGCACAATATGATGCATGATCATGACATGGCAATATGATGTGGTTTGAGCTAATGCAACTAAAACCAGATTAAATGAAGTTGGTTTGAATCCAAGATTCAAATTCAAACTCCACATGTGGTTATTTAAATGCCATTTAATTGAATTGTCCTAAACAGTAGTCATAAGTTGTTCTAACATGCATGAAAATGGTACAGATGGATAGACTGGATTTTTCTGATCATTTTTCATATATAACTTATTTCATTTGGAGTTACGGTTGAATTTCTATGAATTTTTGAAGTTTTGGCAAATTTCTGGAATTTCTATATAAGAATAAATACAGAAGAAGATTAACTGCGTCAGCATGACGTCGGGGTGACATCATCGGGTCAAAGGTGCCAGCCCTGGTCAAACCTTATGGCTGGGGCCCACATGTCAGTGTAACAGCTAACTAACAGGGTTAGTTAGTGTTATGTTAGCACTAACCTAGGTTAATTAGGGCCTGGGCCCACTGGTTAGTGTCTAAACTAACTGTCAGGGTTAATTAGCACTAATCTAAATCTAACTAAAGGTTAACTGAGACGGGCCCGCACGTCAGTGACCCTGGGGGGAGGTCAAACCGCAGGTCAAACGGGTCAACCTCGCCGGACTTGGTCCACGACTCGTCGCCGGCGACGCCAGAGACGGCGGAGGTGCTCGGGAAACGCCCACAGGGCTCGATTTTGGACGCGGTTTGCGGCTACGAAAAGCTGGGAGTCTCACGCATCCAAGGGCGGCAACATCTCGCGCCAGAGTGGACTAAATCGACGGCGGCGGCAACTTTTGCGGCGGCCGGAGTTCATGCGAGCACGAACTGGACGCGGGGATGAGTTACCGGACGAGCTAGTGGATGCGGTAGGCTCATGGGAGCACGCGGAGTTAAGTGGTGTGCTCTGCTACAAGTTGCAGCGGCTGTGTCCACGGCGGCGATGAGGCACGGCACCGGCGAGCTTCGGCTCCAATGGAAAAGGCGGCTACGATGAGAAAAACGCCAAGGGGTTAGGGGGGAAGCGACGGGAAGCTCACAGCTCATCTGATGGAATCGTCGGAGAGCTCGGGGACGGTCCAACGCGGGCAGAACAGCGACGACAATCTCCGGTGCTGGAGGTTGAAGACGACGGCGATGGCGGCTCCACAGGGCGTCCGGAGACGCTCGGCTTGGCGGGGAGGACGAGGGCTACAGCGCGGAGCTTTTGGACTTGTCGGAGAGGCGAGGCCGTGGCGTTGGGTGCGGCAACAGCGAGCGGTGGCGACGGTTGCGCTTGGGCATGGGAGGGAGAGAGAGCAGAGGAGGGGGAAGGGGTCGAGAGAGAGCAGAGAGCGAGGGGAGAGACAGAGGGGGTTGTGGGGCGTGTCCAGACGCGTCGGGGGCGCCTCGGTGGCAAGCAGGAGGTGGCCAGGGCGGCGTCGGCGCTCGCCACCGAGCTGCTTCGGGGCGAGCGGGAGGAAGATGACAGAAGGGTGGCCTGGTGGGCTGGGCCGGCCACTTGGTCCGCCAGGTGGGCTTCACAGGTAAGTTAGGTAGGTTCCTTTCTCTCTCTGTTATTTATGTTTTTCTATTTTTCTGTAAGTTTGTGGCTTTAATAAAAATGCCAGGGCATTTCCAAAAATCATGAAACAGCTCAATGTCACTGTTTGGAATATTTCCAACAACAAACATTTCAGTTTGTGATTATTTGAGCATTTAAAATATTATTTAGCAATTAAATGCCCAAATGCAAATAGCATATGATTTAATTCAAAAATCCAGAATGGCCTAGAAAAATGTGCACCATTTTTGGGGGAGGTTCTAGACTAATCCAAAAATGATGAACTTTTCTGAAGGGCATTTTGGGTTCTTTGAGAATATTTTTATTTGAACCTAGTTGCTTTGATCTGGTGCTAGGGTTTGAGCAATCCCCATTTCAACTTTCAAATAAATTAGACATGATGCAACAACCAATCTAGTCCAAGTGCATAGCAGGGCTAGGGATGTGACAACTCACCCCCACTAAACAAGAATCTCGCCTCGAGATTCAAGACGTGAGGTAAGAGGAAAGGGGGGTCACACAACTATCACAATCTTCATGATCCATTTGCCCTTCTTGAAGATGTTGACTCATTGCTTCAAATCGATCTTGACGTCTTTGCTTTCGAGATCTTCATTCAACATGATGACAAGAAGAAAGGAAAAACTCTAGAAGGATCGATCTCCTTGAAGATCGAACAACTTAGGATCAACTCATGGATTGAGACATGGAAACATCTCTCAAGCTGAGACACGGAGCATAAAACTAGAATGATGGTGTAAAACAGATGACGAAGGTTTAGTAGGTAGGCAACAATTGCACACTTAGGAAGGTGGTGAACCGTTGTCGACGTAGCAAGGAGTTGAGTTGCCATGATACCATAACGGGGCACCCTAGGGAAGGTGACTCGTAGAATTATTCCCTTAAGTGGCAAAAGAATTACTTTTGATACAGAGATCATTGAAATTCTCTATACCAGCCTAGGGAAAATCACAATTGATCGTTCGAAGGAGTTCGAAGGAATGGCATTCTCAGATTAGAATGGATGATGTGGATTACCATGTTGAAGACAACATAAGGGGTGATTTTGCTAGCGCGTGCTCTCAAGGACTTGAGCGTTTCCATATTCATCAAAGTTTTACCAACATCCATGGCAAGGATCCTGGCAATTCAACATTCCACCATGATGGATATTGGGGGAGGATGCAGATGCAGGGAAGATAACACCTTCTCAGATTTCACCTTAGCAATGTCAAGGAACAAAACCTGGATGATCGACCGAGAGACATTTAGCACTCCGCTTCTAATGTTCTCCTTGATGTACCAGCTTAACCCAATACCAGTCGGTATCTGGAACATCAAGTAAAGGTCTGACTTCCGGAGAACAAAGGATCCATAAGGAACAACTTCTAAAATAAGTCGCACGACATCCTTATGGAGAGGATGGTCAACTTGCTCAGTTAAGATGCTACAATATTAGGTCTTCCGGCTGGGTGTGTCGTCCAACATCAACCTTGTCGGGACCTACACCATAGATCTTAGAATAGTTCCAACCATCATATCTGCCTGAGATTCGGATCTGGTCGGTAACAGGACATTTCAGACATCATGTCTGGAAAAGAAATTTTGCAACACAAATCGACAAGACGATGTTGCGAGATTCTCAAGAAATGAACTATGATAGCAAACTCCAAGGCATGAGTTGGTTCTGCTACACACATGTGACACGATGTCCCAGACAAGCATGACCACGTGGTAGTCTTACTATAAAACACTACCGAGTTCTGGTTGGGAATCATCATTGAAATAAGAAGTCTTGTGCATGTCCGTCTGGGTCCTTCAGGATTAGCACTTGAACTTCTTATCCTTGAACAAATCAATCAGTGGCTTGGTGTGCTAGGGATACATATAGAATGAAGGTAGCTAGTCTCACAAACCAATGTACACTTCGCACATGCATGACTGACTTGAAATGATTCCAGATGAAGCAACATTGACTTCTCGAGTTCACGGCGGCAACTTGCATCAAATGCACATGAATTGGAGAAATCACTTCTTTCATCCAGGCATATGCTTCATGCACGGAACATGAAGATAATGCTTATAAAAGTTTCCAATGCTAGCTTAATGTCCAACAAAATCATGGAGGAGATAAGGATGCTGTCGATGGGCTCAACAACCATTCATCCAGATGCCCATGGAGATGAAATTCCATAATTATGTGAACAAGGTGATAGTATTGGTCAGACCAAAAGATGTAATGGTGTATGCTCGAGGAATCAAGCACGAGTAAGACAACATTACGAATATCGTTGGTTCTGATTTGACTTGAGGATAGCCCCTCGAATCAAAGATTGGATAAGATGATAGGTCCATTAACTGATCACGAGGGTCAATCGATGAAAATACTATCTTTCTTCAACACACATACAAGATATCCCTTAAAATGAACTAAATCGGACAAGCTTTTATCTTCCAACTCTCCAAGTTATTGTTTAGCTTAACCAACTAGCTCAGGGGTATCCTGCATAGATTCTTGGAGAAGGTTGGTTTACAAGAAACCAACTTGATCACGAGCTCAACGCATTGGTCAGGGGGACAACCTGGTGATACTTCCAGGAAGATAATCAGAAAATCACGAGCCACCAGTATGCTACTAAGCTCGAGAATAATCTTGCTCTTCAGGGCAAGACGATATGACTGAATAAGCAAGGACTAACACTATCCTAACTCATTGATCGAAAAGTGCACCGGGAATAAGGACTAGGTAGCATAATCAATCTTAGGATGATGATTCATTAACCAACACGCTAAGAATGAAATTATTGTCCATTAACTACCAAGCAACAAGGTTGCTAGGAGTATTGAATTCACACATCACGATTCACTTGTCGGCATTCCGGTTGCGACAACACGGAACCGAGGGATGAATAATGATGGCGAGAAGTATCACTATGTCAAGAATTCACAAGAGCCGGTGCAATTCTCATGAAAATCCTGACATAAAGATGGTAATACTTCAGGGTAGAACAGAATCAAAAGCTGGGTTGGCATTTTGATCTGCGGAGCACAACTATTTTGACCTAATCCTGGATATGGATGAGGTACTGGAGTTTGTTTCTCCTAGTCATCCTGAATAGAATGGCTTGATGGACCACAAGAATAATAAGCATCGATAACACGAATGCACAATTACTCCTGACTATCAATTGATAGATGTAGATCGGAATACGACTGAAGATGGACAACTCAAAGGAACATATATCTTTCTGAGTTGTGGATGCATAGATTAGTATGTCGAGCAAAGCTCAACATTTCTTCCAGATAACCCATGCAGAAGGTAGAACTGGCAGATTCAAAATATAGAATGGAGAACTCATCAAGAGCACTCTGGTTGTGATCTTTTGGTTCAAAAGAACTCCTGCCAAGAATGGTTCATGGTATTTGGAAGAACGATATACCACAGACCTTGAGGACTATCACAATGGTTACTAATATCCTAAAGGAACTAGCAACACTATCAACACGAGGTAAGTAGGGTAAATCTCGGGTTCAAAACCCAGGAGTAGAATACCTACTAACTAAATGGCATCACGGGATGCTTCGAGAATGATGGCCAGAGTCATCACACTGGGACACTAAACATGGCTAAACTACTAGGTGATCCCCTAAGACACCTAGGGTCATGATAATAACTCCAACATATATGTCGAGGCAATAGGGTACCTCAACTCAGCAATTAGTGTGATTAACCTGGCGTAGAAGAACATCGAAACCAGAGGGAAAGGATTTTACAAGTGCATTAGATTGTTTAGAAACCTGGGATGACTCGGACAGCATAACGGCTGTAAATGCTCAAAAATATTTGAGACATCCTACAAAATGGTGGCATAACCACTCGATCATCACAACATCAAGATTCTGAGGCCAGCTATGAATACACGGGAGTAGTAGGAACCAAACTGAAGCTTAGAACCATCAATCCTATAAGTCTACGGATTAGTAACACGTGATCCTGATAGAAAGAGGAGATAGCCTAGTTCCTTAACCCCGTAGGAAAAGATAAGATGAGTTAGATCAGAAGGGCATAAGGTAAAGGAGTAAAAAGAGCCTTACGTTCCATCCCACAATCAATTCCCGTATCTAACTAAAGAATTTCTAGACTCAACTTCGACCAGTTTGGCTTGGTAATCCTACAGGCAGTCAAGCTCTGATACCAAAGCTGTCAGGACCCCGACTCAATGCCACATCGATCTAGCATGTAACACCTCATATCACTTTGCGGCCTCACGCACGGTATTCCCACGGGTGTTGCCTTACCTTTGCCCGGGACCGTTTGCGCCTTTTGGCACACGTATATGATAGTGTCGCTAGCATCCATATGATAAGGAGCCCGGGCTGACATGGCTAGTCGTAAACCCAAAGTGGCACAAACTTACATGGACATGCATCCATGACCCAGCATCGAACGTGTCGGTCATCAGCGAGTGGATCCAGGCTGTAGCACTGGGCTAGCAGGACTCTGGTGAACCGGGCTGTAGCGGGCTAACAGGACTCCGGTGTTCATCGCGTGACATTTCCCCGAAGGGACAGACACAGGAACGAAGAAGGACACATGCCGGCCAGCCTAAGTGTTCCGGAGCAGTAGCAAGCTACCATGGCTCAGTGGAAGCACTAGGAGACATTTCCCGGTAAGAGAGCCTACTAAGGATAAACAACTAGATAGTCAGATCCCACACATACCAAGCATTTCAATAACATACACACAATATGCTCGATATGTGCAAATACAACATGGCATCACAACATGACTCTACAACTCAAGTATTTTATTCAATAGGCTCCGAGGAGCGAGATATTACAAACATGGGTCTCATGACCCAACATTCAGAGCACACAAATCAAAGCACAAGCGGAAGCTTAACATGTCTGAGTACAGACAACTACAAATGAAAAAGGCTGAGAAGCATGACTAACTACCAGATCCTGCCGAGGGCACAAGATCGTAGCTGAGGTAACAAGCTAAACATCGAAGTCCACGTGGAACTACTAGCGAGACTGAAGTCTCTCTGCAAAAACATAAAATAGGCAAACGTGAGTACAAATGTACCCAGCAAGACTTACATCAGAACTAACTACATATGCATCATTATCAACAAAGGGGATGGTGGAGTTTAACTGCAGCAAGCCAGCTTCGACTCGGTGGCTATCCTGAACTACGACTGCATGTAACTCTTTTGAGGTGGCGCACACGAGTCCACATATTCACCATATCAATACACCACTATGGATCCGCTCCCGTCTCCCTACGAGAATGCCATCCATAGCACTCACGCTTATCTTGCGCATTTTAGCGTATCCACTTTCACTTGTCTATGAACTGTACAGGCAACCAAGAAGTCCTTTACCGCGGACACGACTATTCGAATAGATCATATTAACCCTGCAAGGGTGTACTTCTTCACAGACGCTCTCACCACTTACCATCATTTACATGACATGTACTCGGCAACCTTCAAGCGGAAGCCCAGCGAGGGTGTCGGCCACAACCTGACTAACCACACAAGTCTCTCGTCCAGTTTTATCGCCTATTCGGGTTCCATCCGCAAGGAGATCCAGCCGGGGTGTCGCTCACAGCCCCAAACGATGTGAGCAGGGTTCCCAAGCCCACCATCCGGGTGCCACTTGATACACCGTGCCACTGTGCCTAGTCTGTCCCAAGCCCACCTGTACCGGGTGCCACTTGGTAGACTACTAACACTACCTACAAACACCAGAAACTAGTTGCAACTCCTGGACAGAGATCAAGTTGATTAATAAGTCGAGAGAGCTTGGAGTGCCCGGAGCCCAATGTGTGGTAGTAACTGTTCATGGATCACAAACACAGAACTCAGTTCCTGAGGACGGCTGCAATGAGACAACCCACCATGTACTCCTACATGGCCTCTCACCGCTACCTTTACCAAATCGTGTTCACACACTTAGCTCTCAACAGTAGGACATGTTCACCACATTCCAATTCATCCCCGATGAATTAGACCTGACTCAACTCTAAGCAGTAGCAGGCATGACAAACAAGCATGAATGAGTAGGCACATCAGGGCTCAAACAACTCCTACTCATGCTAGTGGGTTTCATCTATTTACTATGGCAATGACAGGTCATGGAGAGGAAAGGGGTTCAACTACCACAGCATGTAATAGTTGAATCGTTGTTGTCCTAATGCAGTAAAAGAGAGCAGGAGCGAGAGAGTTGGATTTTATCGGAATGAACAAGGGGGGTTTGCTTGCCTGGCACTTCTGAAGATAGCATAGTTCTTCATTGGTGTCATTGATCACATCGTCAGAACCACATCTATCGAGAGGGACAAACACCGGCAAACAAGGAAGAACACAATCAATGCAATGCACAATATGATGCATGATCATGACATGGCAATATGATGTGGTTTGAGCTAATGCAACTAAAACCAGATTAAATGAAGTTGGTTTGAATCCAAGATTCAAATTCAAACTCCACATGTGGTTATTTAAATGCCATTTAATTAAATTGTCCTAAACAGTAGTCATAAGTTGTTCTAACATGCATGAAAATGGTACAGATGGATAGATTGGATTTTTCTGATCAATTTTCATATATAACTTATTTCATTTGGAGTTACGGTTGAATTTCTATGAATTTTTGAAGTTTTGGCAAATTTCTGGAATTTCTATATAAGAATAAATACAGAAGAAGATTAACTGCGTCAGCATGATGTCGGGGTGACATCATCAGGTCAAAGGCGCCAGCCCAGGTCAAACCTTATGGCTGGGGCCCACATGTCAATGTAACAGCTAACTAACAGGGTTAGTTAGTGTTACGTTAGCACTAACCTAGGTTAATTAGGGCCTGGGCCCACTGGTTAGTGTCTAAACTAACTATCAGGGTTAATTAGCACTAATCTAAATCTAACTAAAGGTTAACTGAGACGGGCCCGCATGTCAGTGACCCTGGGGGGAGGTCAAACCGCAGGTCAAACGGGTCAACCTCGCCGGACTTGGTCCACGGCTCGTCGCCGGCGACGCCAGAGACGGCGGAGGTGCTCGGGAAACGCCCACAGGGCTCGGTTTTGGACGCGGTTTGCGGCTACGGAAAGCTGGGAGTCTCACGCATCCAAGGGCGGCAACATCTCACGCCAGAGTGGAATAAATCAACAGCGGCGGCAACTTTTGCGGCGGCCGGAGTTCGTGCAAGCACGAACTGGACGCGGGGATGAGTTACCGGACGAGCTAGTGGATGCGGTAGGCTCGTGGGAGCACGCGGAGTTAAGTGGTGTGCTCTGCTGCAAGCTGCAGCGGCTGTGTCCACTGCGGCGATGAGGCACGGCGCCGACGAGCTTCGGCTCCGATGGAAAAGGTGGCTACGATGAGAGAAACGCCACGGGGTTAGGGGGAAGCGACGGGAAGCTCACAGCGCATCCGATGGAATCGTCGGAGAGCTCGGGGACGGTCTAACGCGGGCAGAACGACGACGACAATCTCCGGTGCTGGAGGTTGAAGACGATGGCGATGGCGGCTCCACAGGGCGTCCGGAGACGCTCGGCTTGGCGGGGAGGACGAGGGCTATGGCGCGGAGCTTTCGGACTTGTCGGAGAGGCGAGGCCGTGGCGGTGGGTGCGGCAACAGCGAGCGGCGGCGACGGCTGCGCTCGGGCATGGGAGGGAGAGAGAGCAGAGGAGGGGGAAGGGGTCGAGAGAGAGCAGAGAGCAAGGGGAGAGATAGAGGGGGCTGTGGGGCGTGTCCAGACGCGTCGGGGGCGCCTCGGTGCCAAGCAGGAGGTGGCCAGGGCGGCGTCGGCGCTCGCCACCGAGCTACTTTGGGGCAAGGGGGAGGAAGACGACAGAAGGGTGGCCTGGTGGGCTGGGCCGGCCACTTGGGCCGCCAGGTGGGCTTCACAGGTAAGTTAGGTAGGTTCCTTTCTCTCTCTTTTATTTATGTTTTTCTATTTTTCTGTAAGTTTGTGGCTTTAATAAAAATGCCAGGGCATTTCCAAAAATCATGAAACAGCTCAATGTCACTGTTTGGAATATTTCCAACAACAAACATTTCAGTTTGTGATTATTTGAGCATTTAAAATATTATTTAGCAATTAAATGCCCAAATGCAAATACCATATGATTTAATTCAAAAATCCAGAATGGCCTAGAAAAATGTGCACCATTTTTGGGGGAGGTTCTAGACTAATCCAAAAATGATGAACTTTTCTGAAGGGCATTTTGGGTTCTTTGAGAATATTTTTATTTGAACCTAGTTGCTTTGATCTGGTGCTAGGGTTTGAGCAATCCCCATTTCAACTTTCAAATAAATTAGACATGATGCAACAACCAAGCTAGTCCAAGTGCATAGCAAGGCTAGGGATGTGACAGCTTCGCTTCCGTTGCACACCCACGAAGCAACGGACAAGCTAAGAGGGCAAATGCTGAAGTGTTGCGAGGCTTAAGGACCAAGACCTTTGACAGGCTGCACAAGAGCGAAAGGCGCTGGATTGATGAGTTGCCGATGGTTGTTTGGTCAATTCAGGACGACACCAAATCGAGCCACCGGCCAGACACCCTTTGCCCTGGTATACGGGGCAGAAGCAGTTATCCCCACTGAACTCATATACGGGTCACCTCGAGTGCTCGCTTATGATGAGCTTGAGCAAGAGCAACTACGGCAAGATGACGCACTGCTCCTTGAGGAAGATCGTCTTCGGGCGGCTGTGAGAGCAGCACGCTACCAGCAAGCCTTGTGTCGCTACCATAGCCTTGAGGAAGGCGACCTTGTCCTTCGGCACGTTCAGTCGGCCAAGAATTCCAACAAGTTGACGCCAAAGTGGGAAGGCCCTTATCGGGTAATACGAGTCACCAGGCCCGGCGCAGTCCTCCTGGAGACCGAAGATGCCGTTCCGGTGAGTAACTCCTGGAACATTGAGCATCTTCGCAAGTTTTACCCGTAAGGCGTGGCTTGCCGGGCCCCTCGGCAAGCCACCTTTTGTACAAGCATTGCCGATGATGCATGTAACCCTTTGTACAAAGCCAGGCGCAGACCCTGAGCATAAATAAATGAAGCGCTGGCGCCCTAAGTTATAGCATGCATGCTAGGTCGAGTCTCGTCCTTGGTTAGGGTTGATAGTGCTTAGCAGCGACTAACCCCTAGCTTAGAGGTCAAGTGTGTGTCCCTTTGCCGTTCTTTCGTCTTCTTTGGTTCGGAGGACTCACACATATCCTTGCCGGACCATTTGAGGATGAAAAAGAGGAGGACAGACCAGCATCTAGACCCCGGCAAGCCAGTATTACCGGGGGCTGCAAGAGCAAAGGTTCACCCACGGCAAACCAAAGTTGCCGGGGGCTACAGCTTCAGATAAGTTCTTCATCCCTTATCATGCATTCCCTTATGGACTGAGGTATGTGAAACCTCGTTTTTCCTAAAAACTACCGTACTCCCTAATTCTAGGCCCTAGAGCTCGTTCCTGGGGCCAGGTTTGGTCGTAGTCACGGTAGCGAAAGGATGAAACGAGGAGCCTGAACCCGCCTCATCCCTGCCTCCGCCAAGGGTGTGAGAAAGGTCGAGTAAGGTGAGGAGACGACAAGGCCTGTTGCCGGGCAAGGAAATGTTTATCTTAAAGATATCAAGGATTCGCTCCTTGTCGTGGGTTCTACCCGCAAACAAATGACCCGGCAAACATCCCTTTTTCATTAAAAACATTCCATTCAGGTATAGTCCATAAGGAATGAAAAACATGAATGATGGGATTACAAGTTTTAAATTCAGCTAAAGCCCAAAGGCTTACAAACTAAAAAGAGATAAGGTGCCCGTAATCCCCTTCTTGTCTCTCTCCTCAGGAGGCAGGTCAAGGAGGCGAAAAGGGCAAAAGGGGCGCCTAGGCAAGCTACGGGTGGCAGAAGACACCAAGAGACCATCTCGGTTGCCGTCCGGAGGCTGGATGGTGATGGCGGCGTCGGAGGCAGAGCTCGAAGATGAGGCGGCAGGACGCCAGCACGCGTCGAAGGCGTCGTGCCCGCGTACTCCGAGTTGACGGCCTTGCTGCCCGCCCTCTTCCTCTTCCGCAGCCTCCCAACGCCAGCCGCCCAAGGAGATGACCCCGAGAAGTTCAGGAAGCCGGTGACACGGATGATGGGGTCGCCGGTGCCGCACGAGGCGGCGCCCGACACCTAGTCGGACCCGTCATCCTGCCGCCCGCTACCCTTGTCGTCGCTGCCGCTGTCCTCCTCGCCACTTCCGCCCGAGGAGGAGTCTTCTCTATCAGAAGAGCTCTCCACGCAGCACCTTGCCCGGGCCCCGAAGAGCCCAAAGACCTTGACGGAGAGGAGGCCGCCCTCCATCAGCTTGAAATGGAGGGTGAGCCCCTCCGTCAGGCGGTGGATGTGAGCGAACGTCTTCCATCCTCGACGAAGATACATCACATGAGGGGCTGGGAAATCAACGTGAACCCGCGTACCGCTGATCCCACAGCCCCTCATGTGCAGCCGCAGTGATTCCGGCGGATCCAACTCCATCTCCCGCACAAATGGGGTCGGGAGACGAAGGCGACGGCGAGGCGTCCGGCGCAGCCTGACGAAGAACTCACAAGGGTCGTCCCCAACGTGGCCCTCCATGGGGGGAGGAGCTGATGGCGGAGGCGAGGCCAGCGTGCCGCCCCGTCCTCCTCTTCCCCGAGCGCCTCGGCCTTGCCCATGGCCTCGCCCCCTCCCTCTTCCCCTCGCGGCTGGCTCTGCCACCGCAGGCGCGAGAGAAGGAGGGACGCGTTGTCGAGCGGCGACCCTCGCCGCCACTGTCGAAGGACCAGGGTTCCCTCTCTCCATGGCGAATGGGAGGGAGGGGAGCAGAAGCTGAAGAAGAAAGGAGATGGAGGAATGCAGGACGCCAGCCCCCCCCGCCCTGCTCTTTATAAAGGGGCGGGGTGGGGGCTCGGCCGCCCCGCTCCGCCAATCAAGACGTGGAAGGCGCAGAGAACTAGGACCGACCCGCTGCCCCAGCCCGCGACGGTCCGGTTTCCCGCCTCCACCGACTTCCACCCCAAGCGCATGGGTGCCGCGTGGCGAGCGTGCATGACCGAGGTGACGGGTGAGGCGACTTCTCCCCACCCCGTGATCAAAGGGAGTGGACACCTTGAAAACCGCGCCTCAGCCCCGTCCAGTAAATGGGCTGCGCCTCCACGCCTCCCTCCGTTTATGGGGAAGGCGCAAACCGCCCCCTTTTACTACGGCGTGATGCATGCGTGCAGAGCTCAGCCCCATGCATGCCGCCCACGTCACGCACGCCTCCCCACGACGCGCCACGTGCGGGGCGCGTGGGAAATGCAGTGCGCGAAGAAACTTACCGCGGTAAAAACTGCCCCGCCTGCCCGCGCACCGTTCTTGGGCCCGGCCCAATGACGCGTGGCGCTTATGTGTGGCCCAGGCCCGGGGGCTCCTGTCGGTGTACAAAAAGAGGGGTACACTTTTTGTACCCCTATGACTGTGCACGGGCAGTCTGAGCCACGGGCGCCGCCGCACCGAGCACGGCAAGGGAGGTGAAACCAAGGTAAGGCCGAAGCCGAAGAGGAGCAGAATGACGCCAAGACCAAGACCACAAAGAGCAGGGGGAGCAAAGCAGACCCCCCCTGGCAAGATCCTTGCCAGGGGGCAGCTTTAGTTAGCCCAGCAAGATCCTTGCCATGGCAGCTCGCCCCACACCGACGGAACGAGGTCACCCTTGAGTCGACTGCCCCCATGGAGCAAGGATTCGGGAGACATCCCCGTGGTGGCATGCAGATCTTTGTGAAGACATTCAAGACTAGATACCCACTTAAGAAGACAATGATCCTTGGCGGGATCCCAGCCAAGGAGGACCACAAGGCCCCCGGCAAGAGCCTTGCTGGGGATGACAGCAAGCGCCACGGCAAGACCCTTGTCGGGGCCCCGGCAAGGCCCTTGCCAAGGACACCCGTGGGGCCACCATCAGGCCCGCACCAGTCGCGCCTCCACCGCCGTTCGCATGCAGCTGCCGACCCAACCAGTTGGGCAGGCACTTGTGTGGCGGCATGCAGATCTTCGTGGAGACCCACCACTGCGCCACCTCAGCTGCGTGCCTGCCTACATGGCACCACAAGCACCGCTGGCCAGGGCGCGTGTCAACACTAGAGGGAGCGGCGACGGACGGGACGGGGCTCTCCCCCGTCCCCGATAAAGCAAGGACACCTAAGCAGGGCGTATTAAATGCGCCTTGTCATGTAATACGAGGGATAAACTCGCATTACTGTACCCTTTCCACCTCCTGTGTGCCACTGTGGCAGCCCCTTTCCTATAAAAGGAGGCCCGAGGCGACCAGGAGGAGGATTCGGCTTTTTGGAGCTCCTCACGCCCCACAGCTAGCTCAAGAACACAGATATACAATCCACCAAAGCAGGAGTAAGGTTTTACGCATCCTCGCGGCCCGAACCTGGATAAACGAACCATGTGCTGCCTGTTTGATCCGCTCTTCTCATGACCCCCGCGTCCCGCAACCGTAGTAGGGATTCTTGTGATCCCATAGGTGTCGTTTCCCACTGACACCCCTCCATTCATTGAACAACCCCACGGGTGAATAAACATACAGTAAGTACTGTATTTATATAGAACGAACAAGCTCGAACTATTTTCGCGTAGTTAAAAGTTGAGGGCGGGGCTTTTCCCGGGCAGTACGCGCGGCAGTTTTTGGGTAGGCGGTTTGACAGAGAGGCGAGGAGGGTGAGCGAGTGGGGATGTGCGGTTTGACGACGCGTTACTGCTGGAAAGACTTATGATATGACCATTCACTATAGTCATGAATTACTGGCGCTCCGACCGGGGTGATGCCCCCCTTCCGTTCCGCGCTCTAATCTGGTGCATGACACGTCGACCCGGATGCTAGCTCTCCCACATGTCAGAGTAGTAAGAAGGAGCAAAGAATGATGCGTTATATACTAGTACTATACTACTCCCTCCATTCCTAAATATAAGTCTTTGGAGATATTTCACTATGGACCACATACGGAGAAAAATGAGTGAATCTACACATAAAATGCATCTATATACATCCGTATGTGGTCCACAGTGAAATATCTACGAAGACTTATATTTAGGAATGGAGGGAGTACTACTCAGGTCTGAGGAGTGCGAACCACGGCAGCCCAGTGAACCAGCAGTGCGAACCACGGTAGCCCAGTGAACCAGTAGTAGAAAACAATGTGGTGATATGGCCATAAAAAACAATGTGCTACGGTCCACACTGTAGCATGTACAGTAACACTCCTCTTTGTTTGGATCCCTGAGTTAGAGCTAGTTTGGGTTGAAATAGCCTCAAATTATCGAAACAAGATGGGTTAGTTTGAGCTAGTTTGCTCTAACCCAGCTAAAAAAACTAGCCCGGTGGAGAGGTTCTAATTGGGTTAGTTATCCTCGGGCCAACTAAAAGAGAACTAAAAAAATCTCCCCTGGCCGCACCAGATCGCTCCCCCCCTCTCGCATGACTCCTCTCTATTCCCCATAGGGCCGCTCGCCCTCTCTCTCCTCCGGCCGCCCTCTCCTTCCGGCCTCCGCCGCCCTACTCTGGCCGCCCTCTCCCTCCGGCCTTTGAAGGTTGCCCCGCTCCCCCTTCACCAGTCGTTTTTCTCCCTCTGCCGTGCGTGGCGGCGGCACAACTACTAGGGAGGTCGCGAGAGGGGTGAGTTTGTTCGTTCCTTCTCTGTCTCACGGCCATATCATTGACCTTGCTTGCTCTAGCGCTAATTCTGATTTGGAAAAGTAGATCTCGATCAAACTTGGTATAGATTTGTGGTGCACGCATGTAATTGTTTGATGATGCTTGAGGAGGTAATAAATCTTTCTAGAGGCCCAAAGATTCAGGTCACCTTTCTAGGTATTTCAATTTCAGGCTTGCATTATTTCTAGAGGCCCAAAGATTCAGTTCATCTTTCTAGGTATTTCAATTTCAGGCTTGCATTATTTCTAGAGGCCCAAAGATTCAGTTCACCTTTCTAGGTATTTCAGTTTCAGGCTTGCATTATTTCTAGAGGCCTAAAGATTCAGTTCACCTTTAGGTATTTCACTTTTAGGCTTGCATTATTTCTAGAGGCCCAAAGATTCAGTTCACCTTTCTAGGTATTTCAGTTTCAGGCTTGCATTATTTCTAGAGGCCCAAAGATTCAGTTCACCTTTCTAGGTATTTTAGTTACAGGCTTGCATTATTTCTAGAGGCCCAAAGATTAAGTTCCCAGTTGGCGGCAAGCGGCCCTGCTACCCATGCCGGTGTCGACCTCAACTCGCAAGGGCCAACGTCGGAGGGGTTCCCGGGGCTTGGGCTCTACAGAGCCTTCCTCCAGAGCGACGATGGCGAGCTCCTCCCTCGGTGCGTGAGGGGCTCCGGGCTCCCTCCCTATCGTGAATGACTTCCGTGATGAGTTAGCTCATTCTTTGATACATGAAGTGTTTTTTTTATTTTGTGAAGCTTGATTGACGACTTGTATGTTTAAGTGGGATATCTCATTTGTATGGACAAAGTAAAAATTATCATGTTTTGCATGCTTGATTTGTATAGATGGTTCGTTTATGTCAATTGTGAACGGGAGGAGGCCACAGAAGAGCCGGCTACACCAAGAGGGCGCTTGGATCCAAGGGACTTCTTTTAGTCTGACTAAAAATAGTCCCTTTAAGAGGCTAAAGTTCCAAGCACCCCTGACTAAAGAGGGGCTAAAACTAGTCTTGAGACTAAAATTTTTTAGTCAGGGGTACCCCTACTAAAATGTGGATTAGTCCTCTCTCTCCTCATTTAACTCCTCTGCTTTAACACAGGCGAGTTCTGGATTGGAGGGTTTGGAGGATAATAAATGCTCATTAACTTGATTTTAGTCTCTTTAGTATTTGGATCCAAGCATGGGTGAGGCTAGCAAGTTTTAGTCCCACTACTTTTAGTCATGGAACTAAAACGTATCCAAGCACCCTCCAAATCCGGCAGGAAATAGGGTCCAAAGTGGTCAAATGATTGAGATAGAGCATTTATTGTCAATCTAACACTGCCATCCATACACCTCTTTGGTTTAGAGTTAGTTCAGGGTTGGAATCTAACTCCAACCTCTAACTGAGTTAGAGTTCTCCTTGTATCGGTTCATCGCCATCATACTTTCCCCATTCCTGTGTTTTCAGTATCCTACGAATCAAAGAGGCCCTTTTTTGCGGGAAAAATCAAAGAGGCCCTTAGACTGGTTTCGCTCCGGTCATTTTTTATAAATGTGTTATGTCCAAAATTTAATGAACGTGCTCCTGTTTCCACGAAAATAATCTGGTTTCATGTAGTAATTCATTCATTTATTTATTCTTCTACGGGGGGTTTGCATGTAATTCGTGAGGTCTGAAATGTAAAGTACTCCGGCATATGCTCCGAGTCATGCATGCACTACGACCTAGATGCTCTATGTCCCACATGTCGGCGAATGGGAGCACGTGGAAATAGCCTAGGAGTACATATAGGAGGATAAATGCGTGAAATAATATGTACTGTGAAGCGTAGCCGCGGTTCGAAAAGGAGACCTAAAGTGATGATAGCTATAGGCCGCACGCACCCAACTAGTTGTACTAGACATACAACTATTTTTTTTCCTCAAAAAAAAGAGGCACGAGTGCTCAGTACTCCTATTCTATAAACACGAGTCCCATCTGACAACAGCGTCCGTGCTACAACTAGCGCTCCTCCCTCGTTTCTCTCTTCTAATTTTAAACTCGGCCGACGCCCAGTGGGCGGGGTGGGTTTGCTCAACTGCGGCCCCACCTCACAGTGAAAACGTTACTACTGGAATAAAAATGCCATATACTCCCTCTGTTCATAAATATAAGCCTTTTTAGATATTATTTCAAATGGAATACAACATACAGATGTATGTAGACATAGTTTAGAGTGTAGATTCACTCATTTTGCTCCGTATGTAGTAGTCACTTGCTGGAATCTTTAGAAAGACTTATATTTGGGAACGGAGGGAGTACTATACTAATAAAACATTAAGGCCACGAGGCGATGCAGTGCTGGTTACAGGAGACAAGAAGAGATGCATCCATCAATGACGTCCACCTCCTCGACTCAGGGCGTCGGCCCACTGAACGGCGCCTAAGTAGCAACGGCTTTCGTGGCCAGGTCGACGTGCTTCTGAACAATGGTGTCCAAAGATTCCAGCCGCTGGAAGAAGGCCAACGTCTTTCTGTCCTCGCTTGCCTTGTAGTGTCCTATGTAGACGATTTCCTTGTAGACGTGGATGTGCAGGTTGACGGTTTCTTGCATGGCGAGGCACTGCACGGCGAGCGCGGCCTCGAGGTGCACATTCTTCGTCGCGACCTCCGGCACCTGCAGGGCCACCAGGGCTTGAAAGAGTTCATCACCATGGAGGCCGATGAGGGTGGCAGGCAATGAGGAGCCTGGGCGCGCGGGCTGGAGCAGTACAGCAAGGTTGTCCGCGCGCTTCTTGACGGCGGTGAACTTGCGGATGGAGTTGACCATCATGTCATCCATGCGAGAGGCGAAGCCGACGTCGGCGAGGGCTACGATGCCTGCGGTCGCCAGCACCATCTGGAAACGCTGCGCGGTGCGGGGCCGCAGGCCGGCGCATTGGATGATTTGGCACAGCCGACTGCCGCTCACGTCCATCGCCTCCATAGGTGCTTGTGGCTTCTGGTCACTTGGTCTTGGATTGGAGTGAGCAGTGTTGCGCAGAGACTTGGGAGTAGATGGATTGGAGTGCTGGGGTGCCTTTATTATGTGAGAGTCCAAACTCTGTTGCATTCACATCGTGCTGGCTCTATTCTGCTTCTTCAATTAATTCCCTCTGCATGAAATTGAGGATGCATCATTGACCGTTCAACGTCTTGGGAACCGCTACCCTCTCCCTCCTTGGCATTCAAGCACCTATGGACCCGTCGACGACGAGGTGCCTATGGTGACTTCGTAAATTTCAAGATGATAGTGTCGTGCGTGTGTGCGTTCATAGGGGTGAGTGTATGCGTGTGTATATAACCGCTTGCGTCTGTACTGTGTAAAAAAACGTAAATGCGTGTCAAAAAGAGACTAGTCAGTATACTCAATATTGTGCACCTCGGAGAGGAAAACGATAGAACTAGTACGTATTTATTTACGGTGCATATTCACTCATTTTGCTCCATATGTACTCCGTCTCAGTGTAGTCTAGTCACTTGTTGAAATCTCTAGAAGGGCAAATACTCCTTTCTAGTTTACAGGGCTATACTAGCAAGTAGTTGTACGTACTAGTACAATAGTGGGCTCACATAGCAATTTTGTCTCATGCAAGAGCCTGGCTATATGCGTGCTCCAATGTTCGCAACTGCAACGTTCAGTTTGTGCTCGGCTCTTCGCCTCTTCGAGAAGATGAACAATGATGTTACTACTACTGCTTCTACAGTGTCAAATCCACTGCTGCATGTTCGTCCACCACGAGCGGGACGGATAGCTTGTTGTAGAAGTACTACTAAGCAAAAGCCTGTCCTCATTTGCGAGCAACCGCGCGCATGGGTGAGGGAGAAGGCATGTAGTAAAATCAAGCTTCTCCTCGTTGTACGAGTTGACGCAACACATCATAGCACTGGCCCCACATGCTTGCCTCTAAACTTGGCTGAAAGACCCGTAGTGTACAATATATTTGCTGCAACCTCTAACATTTACCCACCACAAATTAAAATATATGTGGTCATATGCATCGTTCTAATGCAGAGGCGGGGAGTCCCCCCTTTTCGAAAAAAAACAAATTAAAATATATATTCCTATCTTGACCAGATGGGCGTGCAAACTACAATCACTAGGGTGTCAGGTAGGGCCAGAAGACTATTTTAATTATTTTTTGAAAACTTCGAAACGGCCACATAGCATGGAGCTGACCCCAACAATTTTAAGCTTACGGCACGGTACACGCTATCCTAGACTACTCTACACATGAAACTGCCACACGAGCGTCCGGGCTGCGCTTGGCTCTTCGCCTCTTCGGGAAGTCGAACAATGATGGAGTACTACTGCACTGGAGCAGTACTACAGTACGCTTCTAGCCATCTGACACCGATTGAACTGCTGCATGTCCGCCGCGTGAGGGAGGGAGAGCGTGTAGCGAAGGCTTCTCCTAGTCTTGCCAGCCACCATGCTCATGGGCGAGGGAGGGACGCTCCTGCCTTTGCGTGTATGACAGGTGGGCACGACAGGTGTGTGGCCAACCTGTCATACAGCCAAAGCCAGGTGCAGTTAAGTCCGCGAGGGAGAGGATAATCAAACTTCTCGTTGATGTACGAGTTGACGCGACACATCAAAGCACTGCACTTGATATATTTCAATAATTTGCGTTTACCGATGCAATAATTACAATGCATGCATGCATGCCGTGACTCTCCTTTTGATACTTGCATGTGTTGATTTAATGCACCTTGAAGTAGTATAAAATATGTGACGGTAAAGCTTTGTAATACCCCGGCCCAAGTCGAGAGATGTTGTGCACGAGGAGGGTGAGATCATGCAGACCGAACAGGACCCGACGATGGAGCTCTCTAAGGTCTCGATGGACCTCACCGTGCTCCACTGCCCCTTGTGCCTCCGCCCCTTGACGCCTCTAGTGTATGAGGTTCGAATACACCTCGTCCGTTCGGCTGATTGAGCAAGGTGCAGGTTTCTTGATTGATGTGCTGTTCGATTGATTTCTGCAGTGCAAGGGAGGGCACCTGGCCTGCGCGGACTGCCGCGTCGAGCACCCCGGGAACCAGTGGCAGTGCCAGAAGTGCGAGCGCGGCGGTAGCTTCGACGTGCGGAACACGACGGTGGACTCCGACCTTTCGTCGGTGAGGGTGGAGTGCCCGCACGAAGGCTGTGGGCTCTACGTCACTTACCACAAGCTCGCCGATCACCAGAGCGTGTGTCCGCTCGCGCCCTGCAAATGCCTCGTGCCCGTCTGCGGCTACGAAGGCCCGCCGCCGGCACTCTACCACCACATCAGCACCGCGCATCCCATGCCCGGGCACAGGATCCAGTACGGCAAGGTGCTCCAGCTGCAAGTGCCACTGTCGGAGCCATGGCTCTTGCTGTTCGCGGAGGAGGACCGCCGCGCGTTTTTCTTGGTCGGCGGCGTGCTCGACATCGGCGCGCCTATCGCCGTGTCGGTCGTCTGCATCAGAGCGGGGGCGTCCACACTGCCGCACTACATGGCCAAGCTGTGGGGGAGCCCAAAGGCACGACCGACGCCGTCAAGGTGGAAATGGAGGTGACAAGCAGCAAGGATCCCAACAACGTCGACGTGCAGGAGCTGACCTTCTTGATTGTTCTGCCCAAGCTGCTGGCCGGGGCTAAGCTTGTGTCCCTCCACATTCAGATTGACAAGCTCACGTCCTAAATGTTTCTACAGTGCCTTCTGTTTATCTTAGTAATATGCTAATATAGGGATTACCTTGGTCTACTTTAGCTTCAGAAATGGTGGGTTTTGGTGGCGATGCAGCAATTACTTCGACATCAGATTAGTAATTTCCAACAGTCGAACGGATATTTTGTGTCTGTTGGATATAAAGTTCCTTTGGGTAAGAAGTACTACTTGTCATCAAAATGGATAAAAGGAGATGTATGTAGACGTATTTTAGTTCTAGATACGTCCCTTTTTATCCATTTTGATGACAAGCACTCCCTCCGTTCCACAATACATGCCTTCCATTTGTCAAAATATAGATGTATCTAGACATGTTTTAGTATATAGGTACATCCATGATAGAGCCAATCGGATGGTTGAGAACACTACAATTCGTAGCTACAGATGCGTGTATGACTCCCAGATGCAGAGGCCGCGGGTCATCATCCTCCTTTTCGAGAAAAAACAGACGCGTGTGTGAGAGGACGAGTGCGTGCATGCACCTCTTCTCTTCCTGTATAACGTACTACTAAACTCAGAGTACAAGTTTTTGTGGGTGGCACGATGGTGCATGCGAGAAGTCCCGAGAGATAGGTTTAATGCGTCTAAAAAAATACTAGCCTAGAGCTCGCCACGCGGCTATTCCTGTCGAACGCCCCATTAACCGTAAGATATGTATACGATGGTGCCAGTTATTGCACGTACACAGCAGTACTCCCTCCTTTCCGGTTTATAGGGCTTAATTCAAAAATCTCACCAACCAAGATGGTGAGCGGTGGAATATTTTTTGTAGTTTGCAAAAGCACCTAATTAACGCTCTTGTTTTTCTCAAAAAATTATGTTTATCAATGCATTAATTGCAATGCATGCATGCATAAAGTACATACATTGGTCAATTTTCTCTTAATACTTGCATGCAATGATTTAATGCACCTTGGAATTTGAACATGTGTTGGGAAACAACCAAATTGAGCCTTATAAAATGAAAAAACTAAAATTTTGAGATAAGCCCTATAAAACCGGAAAGGAGGGAGTAGAAAAAGAAGTACTCCATTCGGGAATAGTGCCGCACTTCGAAACAAGAACCGTCAATAAATTTTGAGCTTGCGTCTCGTCACATTCCAAATTACTCCATGCTATATTGAATTGCAAACCTGTTCACACCAATCACAACCTAAACGGTTTCCCACTTAGGAGCGTATTAATACCACACTATATTGAATTGCAAACCTGTTCACACCGATCACAACCTAAACGGTTTCCCACTTAGGAGCGTATTAGTACTCGGTTATAAATACTAGTATGCCAAGATGACTGCACATTCCTCCTCAACTCCTCATCCACAAAAACAAACAAGTCATTCAGCATCCTTCCCTTGCGTCTGCCATGGCCACTGTGAGTTCTAGGTCGAGACATTGCCACCAGGGAGAGGCGAGCATGGAAGCGGAAGCACGAGAGATGTCCCGCCTCATTGCGAGAGCAGCCGACATGTCCCGCCGCGCGAAAGTAGCAGCACAGAGGTCCCGCCGCGCCGCTTAAGCAGCACGGAGGTCCCACCACGCCGTTGATGCAGCAGACTGGTCCGGCCGTGCCGCGGAAGTAGCAGAGATGTCCCGCCGCGCCCCGAATGCAGCAGAGATGTCCCGCCGCGCCGTGGCAGTCTGGGAAAATTTCTCGCGGGCAGGCGACGACTGTTACAGGCGCATGCATGCGATCGTCCATAGCCAGATGGATCAGATCTCCGGCTGGGCGAGGTTGTAGGATGACATGAAAGCCTCATTTGAACAGGCTACCGGCGTCATCCGGAAACTAAGGGAGGGCAATGAGAGGCTTCGGGCTGAGCGCGACCTGCTGAGGGAGAAGATCGTCCGAAGTGCAGACCAGCAGGAGGAGACCAGTGCCTTGTTGAAGAGGACCGGCGTCATCGTCAAGAAACTTATGGACGAGAATGACATGCTCCGCAACGAGCGCCAAAGGCTGGTGGAGGAATCCGTGGATGTTCTCAAGCAGCGTCTTGAGGACACGAAAGAGCTCATCGCCGCTCGCCGCAGAGACTAGTTCCCGCGGCCTGCAGCAACGCATCAAGAAAGTAGAGATCAGCGAGCCAGATCCTTGTCTTCCTTCTTCTTTTGCCCTTGTGTATTTCGGGTGTAGCCGCATGTGGCTTTTTTAATTATCTTTCTAATTATGTAATACAATTAATCATCCTTATCTTTCTGTGGAAGATCAATGTTGCGAGGCTGGAATGAAGAAAACTCTTGCTGTGGCGACCTTGGCGTTGTTGTTCTTCTAGTTGCTGCTGGGCTTCCTTCAGTTTCCTGGTTTCTTTTGATGTCATAATCGGTTTAGGATGTGGATTGTGTCGTCGGTTGTGAAATGTTGGGTTCTAGCGCAGATGTTTGGCCTTTGTTGGCCTCTTGGGATGTTGCGATTTCAATCTGGTAGCTTTTAGTCCTTCGTGTTAGGCTGGAGTTGTGCTGAACTTTTTGTGAATTGTGGTGGTTTTCAGTAATGAAAATCAGAAGGGGCAAGCCCTTCTTTGATCAAAAAAAATTTAATCGTCCTTATATATTCATCAATCTTGCTATAAGTCGCAGTAGATGCTATATAGGTCCGTCTGATCTTACATCAAGATCCGTGCTTTCAGATTTTCTTTTTTCTCTCTTAAATCTCAGTCGAGTGAGACATAGCCACGCCATTAAACAGAGGCTCGGGCGCCATTAATGGAGACCTTGGGAGAGAGGTGGACGACAAATGGAGGTCAAAGGGCTCTCCTCCCGATAAGCACGCGTAGGGGTCTGATCGCACGCCACTCGTACTCAAAAAGCTACCCTGCATGGCGCCTCCTAGCTAATAAAAAATGGGGACGCGTGGCGGCACGTAAGTGGTACTAGTAAGTAGAACGCCCACGGTTTCAATAATACTTGTGTTTCCGATTGTAACGTGACAACACTTATTCCAAAATGACTTTGTTGATTGTTAATGTGTGCGCCTTCGCAAATCGGACTGCAAATTTACCACAGCATGTTGGTGCCTTGTCATGGCAGCAAACCAAGTTTCATTATTTTCATGCGTGTTTTGGATTTACAGGAATTAAAAAACTAAGTTTCTCAATGTTTCCAACCCAGCCACGACACCTAGAATTTTGAATTTCATTCCCATTTCTTGCATGGAACCTAGAAATTTACCCGAGGACACACATGTGATTTTTCAACCAACTTTGGTGCACTGGAACATGTGCTTGTATTTCAAATTTGAATTATGCGCACAAAGGTGACACGTTCCCTCCCAGAACCACGAGCCTTCTTGAGAGAAGCTCCGATTTGCAAGAAGCTTATACCAAAATTTGTTCCTATTCGGCCAATTTTTTTTACCACGGCATGGTACTACCATGACATGACACCATGCCAAGTTTCATGATTTTAAAACCAAGTTTCTCAATGTACTCGACCGAGCCACGATGCCCAGATGTTTGAATTTTATTCTCATTTTTGCATGGGACCTACTCCCTCCTTCCATCTATATAGGGCCTAATGTGTTTTTCAAGATAGCCTTTGACTATTGACAAGATTAATAGCACATGAGATGTATACTATGAAAATTATATTATTGGAAGCTCCTTTGACATACAAATTTGAAGGTATGCTTTGTGTAAGTTGCATGTTATATATTATTGCTCTAACGTTTGGTCAATGTTAGCCTCGAAAAATGCATTAGGACCTATATAGATGGAAGGAGGGAGTAGAAATTCACCCGGGGACACAAATGTGATTTTTCAACCAACTTTGGTGCATGGGAGCATGTGCTTGTAGTTCAAATTTGAATTATGCACATTAAATGACCAAAAACTCAATTAATGTGTAAATAAGGCCAAACGAAGCCGGAATAATTCCTAAATTTAACAGGGCACTCATGTAGTTCTTTGTTGCCTTTGTAAATAAACTCAAGGGGGAAAATGTATATCGTTTCGCACTCAAAGGTGCCACGTTCCCTCTCAGAACCACGTGCCTTCTTGAGAGAAGCTTCGGTTTGCAAGAAGCTTATACCAAAATCTGTTCCTATTTGGCCAATTTTTCTACCACAACATGGTAGTACCATGACATGACATCCATGCCAAGTTTCATGATTTTCAGACGTGTTTTGGATTTACAAGAATTTTAAAACCAAGTTTCTCAACGTTCTCGGCCGAGCCACAATGCCCAGATGTTTTAATTTTATTCTCATTTCTTGCATGGGACCTAGAAATTCACTCGAGGACACAAATGTGATTTTTCAACCAACTTTGGTGCACGAGAGCATGTGCTTGTAGTTCAAATTTGACTTATGCACATTAAATGACCAGAAACTCAATTAATGTATAAAAACGACAAACGAAACCGGAATAATTCCAAAATTTAACAGGGCACTAATGTAGTTCTATGTTGCCTTTGTTAAGAAACTCAAGGGGGGGGGGGCAGCGTATATCATTTCACACTCAAAGGTGGCACGTTCCCTCTTAGAACCACGAGCTTCCAAATCGGCCCAATTTTTTACCACAACATGTTAGTGCCATGACATGACACCATGCCATGTTTCATGATTTCCAGGCGAGTTTTGGATTTACATGAATTTAAAATCAAAGTTTCTCGATGTTCTCGGCCGAGTCATGACGCCTAGATGTTTGAACTTCATTCTCATTTCTTCCATGGGACCTAGAAATTCAACCAAGGACACACATGTGATTTTTCAACCCACTTTGGTGCACCGGAGCATGTGCATGCAATTCATATTTAGATTATGCACATTAAAAGTCCAGAAACTCAAATAATGTATAAAAGGCCAAATGAACCCGAAATAATTCCAAATTTTAACAGGGCACTCATATAGTTCTATGTTGCCTCTATAAATAAAATCAGGGGGGAGGCAGCGTATATTGTTTTGCACACAAAGGTGACACGTTCCCTCTCAGAACCACGAGGCTTGTTGAGAGAATCTCCGGTTTTGCAAGAGGCTTATACCAAAACTTGTCCCAATTCAACCAAAAATTATACGTATGAAAACAGGGTTTAGATTATCCCAAACATCTCGCTACCTAGACCAATAATGTACTATGATTTGAATTCAACATAAAATGGATACAAATTTTTCAATTGGAGAGCATATGGTACATGTAGTTCATAGTGAAATATGATTACTGCTATATGTATGTTTTTTGTTATCAAGATAATATTTAAATTATTGTATAACTTGACAACAATCGTATCCAAATAAGGAAAATTGATTCAAATTTAGTCCATATGGTAGATGACAATATATATGTTCACATGGTGGAGTAAAATGTTCATATATGATGGAAGATCAAAATGTACGACTACATCAATTATAAACCACAAGGTCACCTAACGATATATTCGAATTCAACATAACGTGGATTCAAAAATTGAAATTCAAGATCATGGCATCTGTAATCATATAAAAAGGGACATTACTCTTTCTTTGGTGGGAATTGATTTGTTTTTTGTTGTTGTTGAGGGAAGTGCGAATTGATTTGGTACTGTGTAGGGTAATCTTGTTCTCCCGATTTTTTTTACATTTTTCTTGTAGTTTTTTCAATGGCATCTATAGCAATATAGTAAAAGGGAACATGACTCTCTTGTGTCTTGTATGAATTGTTTTTTTACACGTTAAGTTTGTTCTGCCGAACAAGGAATCTGCACCTTGTTATCTCGAAATTTTCAAGCTCGAGTATCTTTTGTCTCACCTGCTTTGAAACTCCCGCTTCTTCAACCCGCGCCGCGCCTTGTTATCCTGAAATTTGGACGCGCGCGAGAACTCCCTCCTCATCCAAAATCGCTCCCGCAGCCCAGACACGCAAAATCCCCCTTCTACCCCTCAGCTGGAAATGAAGCTCCATGTCGCGGTGTCAAAACCGGTGGGGGTACACTGGTAACTTACCCTACATTTCGGACAAGTGCATCCCTAAGCTTGGCTCCCCCTCCCCCTTCGCCCCCCCCCTTTCGTACACCGAGGCCGCCAAAACCCGCGAAACCCCACGCTCCTCCGTCGGCCTCCCGACCGCCGCCCAGCCGGAGACTCTTCCCCGACTATGTCGTCCACTGCAACAGCTCACCGTCCCTCATCCACCGCACCGAATGAGGATCCGTTGTCGATCTCGTCGTCCGTCCGGATCAGCCGCCCCATCCTCCACCTCCAAGGAGCTGTCTCGATGTTCACCTCGTCTATCGCGCCAGCTCAATCCCCACAGCGCCGTCTTGACCTGCCCCACCGGAACTGCAGCACCCTCACCAATTCCTCCGATGAAGCTGAGGCCAACTCGGCGCCACCAAGGAGGTTCTGCACTCACCGCTGCATTTTATCTTTTATTCGATCTCACGGGGCTGCCGATGCTCGATACCAAGCAAACATGGCGTGTCTCCATCGACGACGCCGTCGCCAGCCACATCATCCATGGTGTCTCTCCCCCATGTCGTTGCTTCCTCGGCGGCGACTTCCACAATGGCACTAGTTGCAGCTGGTCCGGCTCTCGCTCGCGCTGCGGCTCTGTTCTTGCTGTCGGTCGCGCTGCTGCACTGCTCCTGCTTTCATTCGTGCTGCTGCTCTGCTCTTGCTCTCGCCTGCGTTGCTGCTGCTGCTGCACGACCTCCGGCAGCTACAGGAGTTGCTGCTTTAGCACTCGCTCGCGGTGCTACTGCATGACTTGCTCTCTGCTAGTGCGTTCCCTGCTCGAGCGTTTGCTGATTTAGATCACTGCTTCTCTGCTACTAGTGCTCGAACGCCCTAAACATCTATTGCAATGCTCTATTACTAGTTCAATCAGTTTCGACAGTAAAATTCAGTTTCGACTGTGAAGTTCATTTTCTTCAGTTAAGTTCAGAGTGAATAGTACTTACAGCATCTGTCGGAGCGGCCGTGGCGCGGCTGATGCGTTTTACATCTAGCACTTTTTGGTGATGTATTTTACATCATCTATTGCAGATGATATTAGGGTCCCACTTCAGATTAATGTTTTCTGTCTTGTCATGCTTCAGCCTCGTCGCCGTACACCTTAGCGGAGCTACTCCAACGACGGAACCATCCATCACAGCGGAGCAGTACCCTCGGCGCCATTTCCAGAGGCCTCGGATCTTCTTCCCCGCCTCCGACAGTCACACCAGCATCATCACCATCCTCCACGTCCAACCCAATGATGCTGAGGTCCACAAGGCTATGCCAAAGAGGTTGTACACTCGTCGCATCACTTTGTTTCTCCATTCCTCTGTTCTTCGAATTCATGTGAGCCAAACACCCAGGTTGACTGAAATCCTATGTTTCCAAATGCTCTGTTTTGCACGTGCATTCCTATCCTATTCCTGTGTTTTTCCTGTCCCTGTGTTTATAGAATCCTCCAATTCTAAGGAGCCCTTACAGATTTACTTCATTTTCAGATAGGCGTCAAAGAAAAATCTATGTGTTATGTCCTGCTCTTGTCGTGCCGTCATCCACCCCACCTGAGGTGCACCATCAACAGAAGCGTTCACTGCAGCAGAGATCCCCCCTGCAGACTTCCTTTCACCGCCTCAGATCATCTTCCCCGTTGCCGGCAGCCACGCCAACTGCATTACCATCATCGACTGAGCAGATGAACCTGAGGACTACACAGTTCCGGAAGAGAGGTCGCAGTCTTTCGTGTTTGCTTACGTTATACATCGGTTATTATTACCTACTACTTTATCGTTCAATCTTGAGTTTTGAATTGCCCATGGGTCTCATATCGAGCCAGCAACAAATAGTATCTGTCTACTATCTGGTTCATCTGGGGTCTTCTATGTGGTTCATGTTGGGTGGGAACAAACAATAGATGATCCATTGTCTATCTTTTTAAACTGAAGCTATAATCTACCTGCTATCATTAGTTTTGGATCCATCCACTCGTTTGCTACCATCAGTCTTGATTTTTGCATGCACCCCTTAGGCCTTAAATCTAACAATTTTTTTATTATGCATGTCAGATATGGTACACAATTGTACTGAACATGTAGAGAAAAAGAGAAGACCGTTGCGTGCAAATATAATGTCATGCAGACGCCGTTCCATGGTGGGCGAAGTGCCCCCCCTCCTCCTGCATTTCCAGATTGTATTCCAAAGGAAGATAACTGTTCAGATGGAGATTCAGACGGAGCCGACCACGCCTGTTTACCACCTGAGGTGTTTGCTCTAACCTGGCATGCTGAAGTTGGTCATATCATGCATATGGCGCCTTGCATTGCTTACATTATACATCTTATATGTCATCAGCTTAGTTTAGATTTGCTTTGTGTGAATGCCACCTATTTGGTTTCTATATCATACTCCCACCATTCCTAAATATTTGTCTTTTTAGAGATTTCAACAAGTGACTACATACGGAACAAAATGAGTGAATCTACACTCTATAATATGTCTATATACATCCGTGTGTGGTAGTCCATTTGAAATCTCTAAAAAGACAAATATTTAGGAATAGAGGGAGTATATGGGAATTATGTAATGCCATCTTCTTTAGCCAGGCATCATATACGTGAATCATGCAATGCCATCCTGTTTAGCCAGTCATCGTATATGTGAATTGTATCATGCCATATTTTTTCCATAATGTATTCCATTTGTCAACAATGTTTATCATTCATCTACTCTTCCTGTGCATCAGCCATTTGAGTCGGTCATGGGAAAATCTAGAGTGAAAACAAGGTCTTCTGAGCAGTCAGTGCTACCTGTCGATGCAGATTTCTTGTTGGTTACAGATAGCTCCTCAAAGGAGGATTCAGAGAGAGATG